>NW_027309943.1:300000-459221 GCF_047496795.1 Chiloscyllium punctatum
TAGAGGTGTACAAGGGAATGAGAGGCATAGATAGAGTGGATAACCAGAGACTACTTCCCGTGGCGAAATGGCTATCACAAGGGGACATAAGTTTAAGGTAATTGGTGGAAGGTTTAGCTTAGATATCAGAGGGATGTGGGCCAGGTGCTGGCAGGTAGGACTAGATTGGGTTGGGATATCCTGTCGGTATGGACGGGACTGGTACGTGAAATGGACTGCCAGCTGTGGTAGTAGATTCAGAAACATTACAGACATCTAAGCAACTCTTGGATAGGCACATCAATGATAGTAAAATGTAAGGTATGTAGGTTCGTTTCATCTTCAGAGTAGGACAAAAGGTCAGCACAATATTGAGGGAGGAAGGGCTTGTACTGGAATGTGCTATTCCATGTTCTCAATAGCAAAGGTTATGATGGCAGCAAGAGGTTTCGGGAAGCGGGAGAGCATGCGATCTGAATGAAGTGACACAAATAGGTGACGTTGCTAAAGTTGTATGAGGTAACAGAGACAGCAATGGTCTGATCTGGAGCAGATGACCAGACTGGGAGAATTGTGGGGACTGGAGGTGCTTTCACAGGGAGGGAGGAGCATAGAGCCACAGGAGGTTACAGAAATGTGGAGATCTGTCGGGCCGACAGGAGTTCATGGAGATGGGGAGGTTGGGAGGAATGGAGCAGTTTACAGGGATAAGGATGTTGGTAGGATGGGGTATTTTACACAGACAGGAATGTTTCAGGTGAATGGAGCTGAGTACAGAGATAAAGTGGGTTGTACAGATTGGAAAAACAAATAGACGTATGGAGGGTAGTCGTGACTGAAGATGTTTATATTTACAGGAAGACTTAGGTTCCGCAGGTTATTTAGATAAAGAGGGTGTGGAATCAGATAGATTCTCCAAGTGATAAAGACATCAATTTTGGTTGGAGACAGTTTCACAGATTAGGGAGCATTAGTAACCTCCTCCAGTTTGGTCAGAGTGGGAAGGGTTGTAGGGGAGGGTGATGTTTACACATGGAAGAGCTGGAGAAGATTGTGGAAATGAGCAGATGGATGGAGACACTGGAGGATCTTACATTGACAGGGTGGGTGCTGGCAATGAAAAGGTATCACATAGATAGAGGGTCTTGGGGGAACTGTATTGAAAGAGTCACAGGCATTAGAATGACTTCTGCAGATTGGGAGTATTACAGGGACTGAGAGGATTGTCGGGTCTCCACAGATTGATCGTGTCTTTAAGAATATGTAGATACGGAAATCTTAAAACCAATGCATGCAGTCTTCATTTCAAGACCAGAGCCTTATTATCCCTCATCAGCCAAGGATCCCTAACCCTTCCAGCTTTTCCCTTTACCCCAATGGGGCATACGGGTCCTGGATTCTTGAGATCACACTTTGAAAAGCCTCCCATTTGCCAGTTGTTCCTTTTCCTTCAAACAGACTCACCCAATCGATTAGAATCATAATGTGGAGGTGCTGGTGTCGGACTGGGGACGTACAAAGTTAAAAATCACCCGACACTCCGTTCCAGTCCAACCGGTTTATTTGAAAGCACTAGCTTTCAGAGCACTGCTTCTTCATCAGGTGGTTGTGGAGCACAATCCTAAGGTACAGAATTTACAGCAACAGGATGGCAGTGTCATGGAATATAATATCAAACAAATTTAGTTTAAGCCTTTCATCTGTTACAGTGATCACCAACACTTCCTACTCTACTCAGGCGGGTGCAACACTGGACCTCCCCTCAGAAAGCGAGTTGGATTATAACTGGGCATTGTGCAATTTTAAATTCACGGCATTGACGCTGGTCAGATCCTGCAGAATGGCCCCAAACCTGGCCCTGTTCCAGTTTTCCTCTTCAATCTGTGGACCTGCTGATCTTTTTCCATAACTATGTTAAAACGAAGACAGTTGTGGGCACTGGACCCAAGGTGCTCTCTGAATGACACTTCAGTCACTTGCCCGACCTCGTTTTCTGAGGAGAGGTCCAGTGTTGCACCCGCCTGAGTAGAGTAGGACCCTCTGAATATTGATTTAGGAACCTTCCTTGGACACATTTGAAAAATTGACCTCCGTCCAGTTCTTTTCATACTCTAGGTGGCCCAGTCAATACAGGGATTATTAAAATCTCCAGCCTGCACTCCTCTATTATTCCTATAGTTATCTGCAATCTCTCTACACAGCTGCTCCTCTGGTATCTGTTGAGTCTACAACAGTCTACAATACACTCCCAACAAAGTGACCCCCCCTTCTTCTTTCTAACTTCTAACCATGTGGAATTTTAAATGAATATATGTTTTAAAAATTGGAATTAACAATCCATAAATAAGTATCGATAAAAATCCAAACACTTGACCTTCAGAGAAAGACGACAGTTCACTCTCATGTGGTCTGCACAACATACCCACAGCAAAGTGTTTGCCTCTCAATTACCATGTGAAATGGGCGAGCCAGCTGCTTAGCTCAAGGGCAGCAAGGGATGGGCAATAAAGGCTAGTCAGCCACAGACACCCACATCCCATACCTGACTTTTAAAAAAATAATCCATTCAGATTGGTCCCAGCACAGTTCCAGTGGAACAATGTCCTGGCCAATCACGTTGGTAGATTTATGGACAGGGCTTGAAACTGACAGAGAGGATGCAGGGACAGGCTTCAGGTGAAAGGAACTTTCCAAATCCAAATGGAAAACGTGAAGCATCAGAACAGCGTGGGAATGTGACCGAAGATAACAGAAAGGAACAGGATGGGACAAAGTTTAACTAAAACTGTAGATCAGCAAATCCATTTGTGACAGGACATTGTGGGAACGAGTAAATTATGTGTTTTTATTAATGAACAAAGTCTCTGCAACAAGGTAGATGGATTTGTGACACAGAGATAAAAGGGATTTAGAAACCAGAGAGATGTGGTTACAGGGAGAACAAAAGGTGGAACGTAAATATTCAATGGTTCACAACCTTGTGCAAATTCAGGCAAAATGGACGACGCTAACAATAATGGGTAAGAACGGCATTACAGCACTATCAACCTGGGTGGCAACTTTCAGGGATCTATGTACATGGACTCAAACATCCCTCTGCACACCATACTACCAAGAATTTTTCCATTGACCTAGTATTCAGCCTTCCTGTTATTCTTCTCAAAGTGCATCACCTCACACTTATTTGCATTGAACTCTATTTGCCACCTCTCAGCCCAATTCTGCAGTTTATCCAAGTCCCCTTGCAACCTGTAACATTCTTCCACACTGTCCACCACGACACTGACTTTAGTGTCATCTGCAAATTTCCTAATCCATTCACCTGTACCTGCAGTGGTCCCAAAACAGATCCTGGTGGCACATGACTAGTAACTGGACTCATCACGTTCGCCTCATACACGAAAGGTCCCAGTTTGAAACTGGGGAGAGACTGCTTTGTTCCTCAACTGCAGCCTTTTACATGGACAAGAACGGAGCTTTCTTGCTTGCTTTCCCATCTGCAAACCTGCCTTCGAATTTGCTTGAACAAATCTGCTCTCGTAGTGAGGCTTGTTTCCATGCCTCTGCATTTTCTCCAACAGCCAACCATGTGGAACCTTATCAAAGGCTTTACTTTTGTCCATGTGTACCACGTCAAATGCCCTACCCTCATCTACAAGCTTGGTGACCTTCTCAAAAAACTCAATGAGGTTTGTGAGACATGACCTGCCCTTGACAAAACCAAGTTGACTATCTGAAATCAAATTGATGTTTGCCAGATGATTTTAAATCTTATCTCTTATAATCCTTTCCTAAAACTTTCCTACAACAGAAGTAAGGTTCACTGGTCTATAATTACCTGGGTCATCTCTACCACCCTTATTGAACAAGGGCACAACATTTGCAATCTTCCAGTGCTCTGGTACCAAATCTGCAGAAAATGATAACTCAAATATCCAAGCCAAAGGCTATGCTACCTTCTCCCTAGCTTCCCAGAGAATCCTCGGATAAATCCCATCCAGCCCAGGATACTTGTCTATTTTCACGCCTTCCAGCATTGATAATACCTGTTCATAACTAACCTTGATAATTTGTAGTCTAATATCTCATACCTCATTCTCCACCTCTACAATATTCTCCTTTTCTGGAGTGAAAACTGATGAGAAATGTTCATTTAGCATCTCTCCGATCTCCACAGGGTCAACACTCATACTCCCATTCTGTCTGTGATTGGCCCTATTCCGACCCTAATCATCTTTTTATTCCTCACATACCTATAGAAAGCTGTAGGGTTCTCCTTTATTCTATGTGTTAAAACCTGGTCATGTCCTCTCTTTGCTCTTTTTAACTCTCTCTTTAAATTCTTCTTAGCTGATCTGTAATTCTCCATCGCCTCATCTGAACCATCTTGCCTCATCAACACCTAAGCCTCCTTTTTCTTCGTAACAAGAGATGCAGTTTCTGCAATAAACCAAGGTTCCCTTACATTATCACTTCCGCCTGCCTGATAGGGACATACCGATCAAGGATACGCAATATCTGTTCCTTAAACCAGCTCTACATTTCCATTGTCTGAATCCCCTGCATTTTGCTACCCCATTCTGCGCATCTAATTCTTGCCTAATAGCATTATAATTGCCCTTGCCCCATCAATAACTCTTGAACTGTGGCATGTACTTGTTCCTTTCCATCGCTAAACTAAACTTAACTGAATTATGGTCACTCTTTCCAAAGTGCTCATCTACAACTAAATCAAACGCCTAGTCTGGTTCATTACCAAGGACCAGATCCAATGTGGCCTCCCCTCTTGTCGGCCCTTCAACATACTGTGTCAGGAAACCCTCCTGTACACATTGAATAAAAAAAACCGATTCATCCAACGTATTAGAGTTATAGCATTTCCAGTCAATTTTGGGGAAGTTAAAGCCCCCATAATGACCACCTTGTTACTTTCACTCCTATCCAGAATAATTTTGCTAATCCTCTCTTCCACCTCCCTGGAACTCTGAAGAGGTCGATTTAAAAAAAAACTCCAAGCAATGTGAACTCTCCTCTTCTGTTTCTAACCTCAGCCCACACTACCTCAGGAGACTAGTCCTCATAAAAAGTTCTCTCAGCCACCTTTGTACTCTCCTCGACTAACATGACATGCATGGACCCACTGCCGTGTTTCAAACTCCATGAGGCAGACAGACTCAGTCTGGAACCTCCTCTGTCCTTAAGACCTTATGCACTGCCTGTGCTCCTCCATTTCCCCTTTGCACGTTCCCTTTCCAATCCACCCCACCTGCATCACTCCACGAGTGGTGCTGTCAAGGGCAGAAGTCTGTGGAATACCCTCCCTAACCTTCTCTATCCTCCATTAGGATGTATTTTAAAATCATTCTCTTTAATCAATGTTTTGATCATCCATGAAGCACCTTAGGTGATCTGCCATTGTAAAAGATTCCATACAATGCAAGTAGTTGTTGTTATTGCTGTACATTAGGAGAAACAGGAATGATGCATTCAAAATTCTAACAAGAAAGTCACTGACAGGTGTAGTGTGCAGGCCACCAAATAATAACATCACATTGGGATGGGCAATAAACAAAGAAATAACTATTGCCAGTAAAAATGGTACGGCTATTATCAGGGGTGATTTTAATCGACTTGTAGTTTGGTCGAACCAGCTCAGTCAGGGTAGCCTTGAGTTTATTAAGTGTATCCATGATAGTTTTCTTGAACAGTATGAAATGGAACTGACAAGGGAGCAATCTATCCAACACCTGGCCCTGTGCAATGAGACAGGAATAATTAATGACCTTAGAGTTAGGGATCCTCTTGAAAGAAGTGATCCCTGTATGCTTGAATTTAGAATACATATGGACAGTGTGAAGATAAAATCTAATACCTGGGTCCTGTGCTTCAACACAGGGAACTACAATAAAAAAAGTGAGAACCTGGATAAAGTAGACTGGAAACAAAGATTTTATGGTGGGACAGTTGATGAGCAGTGGAAGATTTTCAAAGGCACTTTACAAAGTGCACAACAATGGCATATTCCAGTGAAAAGGAAGTTCTGTCAGAAAAGGCATACTCTGCGATGGGTATCTAAGGAAAACGATCAAATTGAAAGTGAAGGCATGGAAAGTGGCCAAAAATAGCCTGAAACTGGAACTGGGAAAACTTTAAAGGTCAAAAGAACGCCACAGAAGGGCTATAAAGAAACGTAAGATAGAACATGAGAAAAATAAACTCGCACAGACAATAAAGACAGATAGCAAAATTTTATATTGAATGAGAAAAGAGTGGCTAAAGTAAATGTTGATCCTTTGGAAAATGAGAAGGAACATTTAATTATGGGATATCACAATGGAGGAAACTAATATCTTGCCAATAATTAGCAAAGAGACAACGATAGATGAGGATTTGGAAACCATCATTATTACGGAACAGCTAGTGTTGGACTATTGGAGTTAATTGAGCGAATGACAGAAAAGTCTTCTGACCCTGATGGAATGCATTCCAGGGTACTAAAGGAGATGCCAGGAGAAATAGCAAATGCACTGGCAGTAATTTTCCAAAATTCACTGGACTCTGTGGCAGTCCCAGCAGATTGGAAAGCAGCAAAAGTGACGCCACTTTTTTTAAAAAGGAGGTGGACAAAAGGTGGGGAATTATACACAAGTTAGCTTATTCTCTGTAGTGGGAAACTTGCTTGGGCCAATTATCAAGGAAAAAATAGCAGGGAATCTCGATAGCAATTGCCCCATTGGACTGACAGAGCATGGGTTCATGTAGGGCAGGTCATGCTTCACAAATCTTTTGGAATTCTATGAAGACATTTTGAGCAAGGTGGACAACGGGGACCCAGTGGATGCAGTGTACCTGGATTTCCAAAAGGTCTTCAACAAGGTGCTGTGCAAGAGGCTGTGGCATAATATATAGGTGCATGGCGTGAGGAGTAGAGTATTAGCATGGATAGAAGATTGGTTGACTAACAGGAAGCAAAGTGTGGGGATAAATCAGTACTATTCTGGCTGGCAATCAGTGACTAATAGTGTGCCTCAAGGATCAGTGTTGGGACTGCGATTATTTAGAATTGATACAGATGATTTGGAGTTGGCGACCACATGTAGGGTGTCAAAGTTTGCATATGAGACTAAGATGAGTCACAGAACAAAGTGTACGGAGGACTGTGAAACTTTGCAGAGGAACCGAGATACATTGAGTGAGTGGGCAATGGTCTGGCATTTGGAATATAATGTTCATAAATGTAAAGTCATACTGTTTGGATGGAGTAACATTAAAAAAGAGATTATTACTTGAGCCTTAAAAAGTTGTATCATTTGCTATGTAGGGGCACCTGAGTATCCTTCTGCATGAAGGTTGGTCACCAGGTACAACAATCAATTCAGAAAGCAAATGGAATTTTGGCCTTCATTGCTGAAGGGACAGTGTTTAAAAGCAGAGGTTATGTCCCAGCTGTATTGTGTGCTGGTGAGGCCACACCTGGAGTACTGCATGCAGTTTCTGTCTCCTTACTTGCTCAAGGATGTACCGGCACGAGGGTGCAGAGGAGGTTAACTAGGTTGATTCCAGATTTGAGGGGGTTGGCTTAACAGAGACTGTGTAGATTGGGATTATATTCATTGGAATTCAGAAGAATGGAAACATATAAAATAATGAATGGAGTGGATAAAATAGAAGTAGAGAGAATGTTTCCATTGGCAGATGAAGCCAGGACAAGAGGGCATCACCTCAAGATTAGAGGCAGCAAATTTCGGACTGAATTGGGAAGGAACTTCTTGACCTCGATGGAACTCATTGCCCAGGGAAGTAGTTGATGCTAGTTCAGTAAATGTTTTTAAAGCTAAGATAACTTTTTTAAAAAAGAAATAATTAATTAATTCAGGGATATGGTGAGAACGTTGGTAATTGGTTCTGCGTCCATGAAATGATCAGCCATGATCTTAATGAATGACAGAGCAAGCTCAAAGGGCAGGACGGCCATCTCCTGTTCCTAGTTCTTTTGTTGTTATATTTTGCATTCCTCCCACACTCTTGACTTACAGGTGCTGGTGTTGGATTAGGATGGACAAAATTAAAATTCACAGAACACCAGGTTGTAGTCCAACAGGTTTATTTGGAAGCACTCGCTTTGCAGCTTCTTCATCAGGTGGTTGTGTGATTTTTAACTTTGTGTCTCACTCTTGTAACTGGTTAACAGCAACAAAAGCCACGAAGGAGTGCGCATGATCCAGGCAACAATGGGCCCCTGGTGGTTGATGTCAGCGGAACACCAATGGAAAGGCAGGGGCAGGGGCACAGCTGGAGGACCTGGCGGGGCATTTGGTCCTCCGACCAATCAGAGTAAATGAGGGTGGGAACTAGACTATACCACGTGATCATCCTCACGGTGGGCGCGGATGTGCGGGACGTGTGGATGGAGAGCTGTTGGTAAGGAAAGAAATAAACAGCAGAAAGTGGGAGGGAAATGGTGCTGGTGTTGGCTGAGAGGTTTTACAAACATTTGGTGCACATTGGAAAATTCAAAAGGAGCCGAAAGTGCAAACAAAAATTTTAACATTTCAAAGGCATTTGAATAGGAAGGATTCAGAGGGATGTCGGTCAAGTGCTGGCAAATGGGAATAGTTTAGGTTAGAATATCTGGTTTGCATCGATGGGTTGGACTGAAGAAACTGTTTTTGTGCTAGACATCTCTGACTGTGGGATCATAAAAGTGAACACTGCTCTGATTCACCTCTGGGCTCCTTGATGTCCACTTGTTTGTTATCTAGCTTCCTCAGTCACACATGAGTGTATTTTTGCTCTGTTTAGTATTTTACTACGACGTTCACAGACCTTTTTGTAAATGGATTGTCCACTGCTGCCCGACTCCTGACCGTATGCTGCTCCATTATCAGGTTATGTTTTCTACAATATCTTTGACAGTCGAGAATTCTTGTTTTCCAATAGTGAGTCGATTTTTCTTCCATTTCTGACAGTCAAATTCTGCACCATTTTCATTCCCTATAATTCATATTGCACTCCCTGAAACATCATGTGTATTTCTTCTTCCACAGATACCAGTGATCATTGCCAAAGTCCTGTTGCCTGTGGAGAGGGTGATGTTTGACTTCCTTGTACAGCTGCAGTTTGAATGGTGAAAGCGCTCCCACAACATGGTTGGGTAAGAGACATTACAGATTATTCACTCAGCAATAGTGAAAAGTAGAAGATATCTGTACAAATCAATATGTTTTTCATTTCACAAAAATATTGAGAAGTTTTGACATAAGGCCACAGCTGGAGAATATTATGTCCAGTGAGCAAAACCATTGCCAAATAAGCAATTTTTCAGGAATGCCTTAAAGGAAGAAAGCAGATCTTAGAGGGTGGGAATTCCTGACCGTGTTGCCTTGGAATCTATAAAAACAGTCACACAGCTGAACTCAAAAATAAACACATCATTGGGAGTCTAAACTAAAATGAGTTATTGAAATATGAAAGGGTGTGTGGTGCAGGAAGATAGGAATGATTACAGCCAGGAATTAATTCAAAGGTGTGAAACTAAATTGTTGTTGCTTATAAATGGGAGCCTTTTGATGGATCAGCAAGTTCTGGTACAAGTGAGCACTTGTGCGGTAGAGTTTTCAATATTCTGGAGATTATAGGGAGGGTGATTGTGGGATGCTGGCCAGGAGTGGGTTTAGATAATGAAATCTAGAGTTAACAAAATGAATGAATGAGTGTTTCAAAAAATGAGTTGAGACTGTGGTGAGGTCCTGTGATATCACTGAAGTCGGAATAGTGGCCTTGGAGTGGGACTGGGCTATCACCCTCACCTCACCTCTGGAATTCAGCTGTTTGTCAGTTTGTTAATCAAGTCTGTAACAAGATCAGGAACTGAGTGGCCCTGGCATAATCCAGACTGGGTGTCACAGAAGGTTATTGCTGAGCAGCTTCGTGACAGCACTGTTGACGACACTTTCCATCACTTCACAGTTGAGCGAGTGTCGACTGGTGGAGGGAAATTGACTGGGTTGGCTCTGTCCTGCGAGTTTGAGTTCAACATCCCTGGGAAATGTTCCACAATGTCAGTAGGTGCCAGTGCTGGACTTGTCTTGGTGGGCAGCAATTTCTGGAGCACAGCCATCTGTATTATTGCCACAATGTTGGTAGGGCCGACAGCCTTTACAATACTTGTCCATTTCTTGATCTGATTTGAAATAAGTTTTCAGTCAAGTTGATTCACGTCTGTGATGTCAGGGACCAATGCAGAAGGCAAATCCACTTGGCACTGCTAGCTGAAGATTGCTGCAAATGCTGTTGTCTGTTGCATGGATGTGTGAGACCCCTCCATCAGTAAGGGTGGGGATATCTGTGATGCTTCCTGCAGTGAGTTGTTTAATTGTCCATCACCATTCCTGACGAGGTGTGGCAGAACTGCAGAGCTCAGATCTGATCCATTGGTTGTTGGATCACATAGTTCTATTTGGTGTTGCTTGCGCTGTTTGGCATGCAGGTTGGGTAGCTTCACGGTTGGCACCACATTTTTAGGTATGCCTGGTATTGCTCCTGACATGCCTTGTGGAGCTCTCCACTGAACTAGGGTTGATCCCCTGACTTGATGTTAATGGTTGAATGGGGGATATACCAGGCCATGAGATTTCAGATTGGGCTGGAGTACAGTTCTGCTGCTGTTGTTGGCCCACAGTGAGACAGAAGTTGCAGGGTCAAGAGGGCTGATTGTGTAGTCGTATTTTCCACTGCATTGGTCGATGTAATGTGGTCCATCCAGTTTCATTCCTTTGTTGAGACTGTGCAGTGATTTGGTGGGCCACTGTCAGGAATGCAACTTTTAAAAAAAGGTTTGGTGATTGACACATGAAAGAAGTGAAACTATCATGGTATTCGAACAGATGAAAGACTCAACAGACAATCAAGGTATTTTTCAATGGATAATTTCAGTTACATCACACTATGTTTTTGCTATAAATTCTGTGCCTTAGAATTGTGCCCTCCACAATCGCCTGATGAAGGAGCGGTGCTCCGAAAGCTAGCGTGCTTCCAATTAAACCTGTTGGACTATAACCTGGTGTTGTGTGATTCTAAACTGAGAATATGACCGCACTACTAATAGGGCTGCATGTAAACAGGCTCAGTCCAGTTAATCAATACATTCGGAAGGATTTCCTCCAAGTTTGATGACATAATATTCGTCAAAACCGTCAGCTTCAACCTGCAATGTTGTTATTCACGAAGGTTCAGGCTGACACAAAGCTCCCCACCCCACTGCAATGTGGTCACCAGGCCCGGCCCAGGAATTGGAACTGGGACATTTGTGAACTGTGATCTCAAAGGAAGCGAGCAAACACAATTCTGACAGATTAGTCCTCAAAGGTGAGTAGCAAGTTTGAGACAAGGCCGGTGGTGTGCCTTCTTGTACTTAGCTTAATTGCATTTCTTATTTACAGTCGTGTTTTGCAAAGTATAAAGAACCGGTTTGTTTTCCGTGGTTGGAGAGTTTTATCCTCGTTGATCACAGTTGCTGCCTCTCGCTCCCCAAGTCAAATCATAGGATCGATAACAAAACAATAAACTGTAGGTGCTGGAGATCCGAACCCCAGAAACAAAATGCTGGAGAATCTCAGCAGTTCTGAGGGCATCGGTGAAGAGAAAAATAATGTTACATTTCAATTTCAGTGACTCTTTGTCTGAACGGACAAATGGTCATGAGACTTGGAGCTTACAATGTTTTATTCCCCTCAGAGATGCTGCTGGACCTGCGGTTCTCCAGCACTGTGCTTTCTATAGTGAACTTCATTTACAAAACAGATTGGAAAATACTAATCTCCAAAAGTGAAAGGTTCATTGCAAACATGAGCATAGTTTCCACACTTGAGTTACACAAGCACGTCTCAGTTTAAAAACAAGATTTATCTCACAATAATATTCCATCTCAAAATTCGCCCAGTTATACCAGTAATAAAGCTCATCCACCCAACTAGGCACTTCAGCACAACATCCTGCAGTGTTTCACACAGCCATCTTTACCAAAGAATGATCATGTCACAAAATTGAAGGCCAAGAGCATGTCTCTTAAAAGGGGCTGAAATCGAACTCAATTTTTGGAAGGGTTTTTTTTCCACCTGATTGAACATTTAAATCTCAGAGCATATCTTTGCTTTTTTAATCAAAGTGTGTGGGAAACATCCCACATCTTGCTAAAGGTTCAGTTCGGTCTGATACATAGAGCCAAAGGTCAAGCAAACATCACACTTTCCATTCACTTCTACAAAGGGCTGACATCATATTTCTTCAGGATTTAAAGTATTTTATAAATTGTTTGTAAAATCATTTGTCACATTAAAGAACTGGACAATAAATGTCATTGTATGCAATAAGAGTGAAGCCTGTGACAGCAGATTTAGCTTTGGGGGACAGTGTATGTGCTTTCTAAATTCTGGGAGTACTTTGGGAGACTGGTCCCATATGGTGATAGTGATCATATCTGGAATGCACTGTTTAGATTTGGGAATCCATGGGAGACAATATGTTGTTTCACTAATTCTTGGCTTACGTTGTTGGTCCACAGTAAGCAATTCATAAAGTTACTTATGTATTGTTGTTGACTACCTCAATGGTATTCAAATCTGCCAGTTTGCCTTCAATAGTGTAAATGCATCTATTGTAAATATTTGGAATATTCCAGAACTGCCTAGTGCTTGGAAAATTCAGGGGGGACAAAAATATCACATTAAGTTATTTGAAATTAACAATCCAAGAGGACGTAACCACTGAAGTATTCAATCCAAATAGTTAAATGGAGTGCTCACATTTGAAATACCTGTTATCCATAGGAATGGATGGACTGACAGAATTGGGACCAAATTCCGAGCTGGGGCGTGTGAAATGTGCTTTGATAAAGTCACCTGCATTTACCAACAATAATTTGGCAAGCTCTGAAACTTAAAAAACAGTACGAGCTTCATTGCTGCTCCAGTCGGGTCCCAAGCTCTGTGAAAAAAAAAACAATTGCATACACACTGAAACACGTGTTCCTTCTACAGATCCTGCAAGTTTCCCCAATGAGCAAAGCAAGTCAGGCAGCATCCAAGAAGCAGGAGAGTTGATGTTTCGGGCATAGGCCCTTCATCAGGAATCACAGGTTTCAGAAAAATTACTGCATAGACTTATGCCAATACATATGTAGAAGGGTCAGAGCATATTACTATCAGATTAGAGACTAATTTCAGATTTGGTACCATTCAGTGCAACATTTCAGTATGATATTTACGTATGTAACTAAAAGAGAAGTTGTCTAAAATTACAAGCTCTAGGATGATTATAGGATTAAACCTGGAAATAAAGCTGGTGACCCAGAATGGCAAAGTGAAGTCCCATCAGTATCGCCTTGGGCAGTGTCAAGTAAGAATTTGACAACAGAGTTGCCACTTTGGTGTAACCTGCAGTCTGGCCAAATTGCAGCAAAAATCTGTTCAGTTTTATCTGCAAACTATTGAATGCAAAATCCTCCTTGAACAATAATGACGCAGCATTTTGGGATGTCATTTTAAAAATATATCATTTTCAAAGTTACTCACAATTAAGAGTGATCACTTGGTGCTGTCTGCATAACACAGTACGAAAAGAAATTAACAAAAAAAATTGTAACCCAAATTCGGAGTCACGAATTCATTGATATTGCATGGGTCCAGCATTTATAAGTAATCAAATGTTAAAAATAAATACAGATACATTTACTAACTATATTAGAGTACAGTCAAGTTTCTTACTGAACAGTGACAGGATTGGACAGAGTCCGCATGGATTTAAGAGAGGGGAATCATTCTTAGCAAATCTACTGAAAGAATCTACAGAGTCGAATATTAAAGAAAGAAATTGCAAGACATTTAGAAAAACTTATAATTAAACATGGCAGACTGGGTTTTGTGAAAGAGAAACTATATTTGACAAATTTACGAAAGTACATTGAGGAGATAACAAGCAGGGCTGATAAAGGGCAATCCAATGATGTTCTGTATTTGGATTTTAAAAATGTAAACGATGAGGTGCGACATAAAAGTTAATTGCACAATTTAGGAACTCATGGTATTGGGGTAATATATTAGCATGGACTGAGGATTGGTTAACCACACTGGCTGTTGCTGTGTCCTCACTTGGAGTACTGTATACAGTGTTAGCTCCCATATTTAATAAAGGATAAACTAACATCAGAGACCTTTCAAAAAAGATTCACTTAGCTGCTTTGAGGACCAAAGGGTTGACCTATCAAGAATAGATAAGCAGGGGTGATCTTATGGAAATAAGATTCTGAGGAGCTTGACAGGGTAGATGTTGACTAGATCTTCTAGCACCAGTGAAGTCTCAAACCAGGGGACGTTACATAAGGGAACATTCATTTGAGAAAAAGTAAATATTTTTTTCCCTCAGTGAATGACTAGAATTTTCTCGCCCAAACAATTGTGAAAGTTAAATGCGGGAGGGGAATAGTTGGGTTACTCTTTGGAGGTTTGTTCTGGCTTGTTAGGCTGAAGGGCCTGTTTCCACATAGTAGGGAATCTGTGATTCTATCTCAAATTATTTTAAAAGAGGGCAGATAGATTTTTGAAATATTGAGCAGTTGAGGGCTATGCGGATCAAGCATAAAAGAGGTGTTGAGGTCTGGGCTGGCCCAGCCATGATCTGAAAGAATGGGGGAACAATCTGAAGGCGATGAATGCCCTACTCCTGCTCCGATTCCTTGAGGCTCCGTTTCATGTTTCTTTGTTTCCAAAGAAGAGCGTGATACAATGTGCTAAAGATCTCCGATGTTGTGAAAATGGTGTGTTTATGTACTGGTTCAGATGACATTGATTCATCAATCATAGCTATACAGTCATGAGTGGGAAGGAAATTCCCTCCATGAATAAAGGAAATCCACTGCAGAGCTCACACAAAGGGAATTCTTACCCTCAGCAAACTCTCTATCCCATTACCCAACATATCAGCTAAAGCAGGACGCATTGCGCATGCTCTAGCCAACAAAGTGACCCGCGGGTGATTGATGTCAGCAGCGGGCCAATGAAAGGACGGTGGGCGGAGCTGGAGGACCGAGCGTGATGTTGGTCCTCCATCCAATCAAAGTGAATGAAGGGCGGAGCTAAACTAAACCATGTGATCACCCTCGCGCGTGGCCCAGAGTCGATGTAATGAATGCTCGGGAAATTATGGAGAGAAAGGATACGGTAAGGAAAGAAATAAACAGGGAAACGGGAGAAAAACTGTGTTGCTATGAGGGGAGAGGTTTTACAAACAAATTGTGCACGTCGGAAAACACAAATTTGAACATCCCAGTCCCGTGTTTGTAGTAAATGGGAATTGCCTCAGGGCAGTTGCAGGCCTGAGTGAGTGCCACCATCTTTATTCGGGACAACGATTCACTGGACATGTGCGCCGCCTCCATCTTTATCGGGGGTAAGGTGCAGCCTGGCGCATGTGCAGCCTTTCTCTGATTATAGAGTCATTGGAATCATAGCAGCCAATATTGCTCTAATTCACCTCTGGGCTCCCTCATGACCACTTTGTCAATATCTAGCTTCCTCAGCCTCGAACCATAGGTGTATTTTTGGTCTGTTTACTACTGTATTATTACTTTTATAGACCCTTTATAAATGAGTTTTTCACTGCGGAAAGGCCCCTGACCATGTCCTGCTCTATTATCAGATTAATTTTCTCTTGAGTATTTTTGACAGTCAAGAATTCTTTTTTCCAATAAGCAAGTGCATTTTCCTTCCATTTCTGATTATCAAATTCTGCACCATTTTCATTCCATATAATCCATTTTGCACTCCCTGAAACATCAACTGTGTTTCTTCTTCCACAGATACCAGTGATTAATGCCAAATCCCTGTTGCTTGTGGAGAGGGTGATGTTTGACTTTCTTGTACAGCTGCAGTTCGTGTGGTGAAGGTGCTCCCACAATGTGGTTGGGTAAGAGACATTACAGATTATTCATTACAGCAACAGTGATTACTTGAAGATAATGTCCAAAACAAGAACAGTTTGTAGTTTTATTATCATGCTTATAATTTGGCAAAAATACTATTGAGAACTTTAGAAATAAGGCCAGAGATGGAGATTTTAGGTCAGGTGACCTAAATCATTGCCAAAAAGCAGGCTTTGAGGGATTTCTAAAAGGTGAAAAGCAGACCTTTGAGGTTTTGTCTGCAAATTCCAGACCATGTTGCTTTAGTAACTGTAGAATCAGCGACACAGTTGAAGGAATGAATTAACAAATCGTTGGGAGTCTCGAAGAAAATGAGTTGAGACCTCGACAAAGGATGTGTGGTGCAGGGAGCTAGGGATGATAACAACCAGGAATCAAATCAAGAATGAGAATTTTAAATTTTTGTTGCTTATGAATAGGAGCCTTTTGACGGATCAACATGTTTGGGGAGAAGTGAGCACGTGGGCGATAGAGCTTTCACTTTTTTCTTGAGATTACAGGGAGGTTGAATTTGGGAGGCTGGCCAGGAGTGTGTTTGGATAATTAAGTCTGGAGATAACACACGATGTATGAGAGTTTCAGTATATGAGCTGAGATGAGGGTGGAATCACCGAGAAATAGTGGTGTTGGAGTGGGACTGGGCTCTCATTCTCACCTCACCTCTGGGATTCAGCTGGTTGTAAGGTTGTGAATCAGGCGGTAACACAATCTGTAGCTGAGTGGCACGGCTGGAGCCTAAAGTGATCGTCGCTCAGATGGCTGTTGCTGAGCAGCTGCTGCTTGATAGCCCTGTTGATGACTACTTCCATCACTTTTCTGCTGACCGAGTGTGGACTGACAGAGGGAAGTTGCCTGAGTTGGATTTGCCCTGTGTTTTTGTGTTGAATATCCCTGGGCAATGTTCCACATTGTCGGTCGATGCCAGTGCTGGAGCGATACGTAACTTGGTGGGTGGCAAGTTCTGGAGCACAATCTATCAGTATTATTACCAGACTGTTAGCAGGACCCATAGCCTTTACACTACTTAACCATTTCTCGATATTGTTCGAACTAAATTGAACTGGCTTAAAGCTCACATCTGTGACGTTAGGAACCACTGGAGAAGGCTGAGATAGATCATCCCACTTTGCATTTGGCTGAAAATTACTGCAAATGCTGTCATCTTATCTTTTGAATGGATGTGTGAAACCCCTCCGTCAGTAAGGGTGGGGATATCTGTGGTGCTTCCTGCAAAGAGTTGTTTAATTGTCCATTACCATTCACAACTGGGTGTGGCAGAACTGCAGAGCTCTGATCTGATCCATTGATTGTGGGATCACTTAGCTCTGTTGCTTGCTGCTGATGCTGTTTGATGTGTAGATAGTCCTGCTTGGTAGCTTCACCAGGTTGACACTTCATTTTTAGGTCTGTCTGATGCTGCTCATGGCATACTGTCCTTTCCTGTCCATTGTGATGGGTGAGTGCGGGATGTACAAACCAATGAGATTACAGATTGTGCTGGAGTACAGTTCTGCTGCTGTTATCCCACAGTGCCTCAGAGAGATCCAGTTTGAGTTCCTACATCTGTCCTATTTAGCACGGTGATAGTACCACTCAGCACAATAGAGGTTTTTCTCAAATTTAAGGTGAGGCTTTGTCTCCAAAAAGACTGTGGGATGGTCGCTCTTACCGATACTGTCATGGACAGATGCATTTGCAGCTGGCAGATTCATACTGATAAGATCTAGTATGTTTTTCCCTCTTGCTGGTTCCATTACCGCCTGCTGCAATCCCAGTTGAGCAGTTATGTCCTTGAGGACCCGACCAGCTCAGTCAGTAATCCTGTTGCTGAGCTACTCTTGGTAGAGGACATTGAAATCCTGTACCCAGAGTAGGCTTGTCACCATTTTATTGCCTCAGTGTTTCCTCCAAGTGTTGTCCAACATGGAGGAGCACTGATTCATCAGCCGTGGGAGCATGGTACGAGGTAATCAGCAGGAGCCATGAGACTTCCTGGTGTCCAAAGTCAATGCTGAGTACTCCCAAGGCAAATGGTTCCTGTGTGTAAACTACTGTGCCATCACCTCTGCCTGGTCTGTCCTGCTGGTGGGACAGGACAGATCCAGAGATTTCAGGAGCATGTGAAGACTGCAGACGCTGGAGATCAGAGTCAAGAGTCTGATGGAAAAGTACAACAGGTCAGGCAGCATTCAAGGAGCAGGAGAATCGATGTTTTGAGCCTAAGCTCTTCATCAGCCTGACCTGCTGTGCTTTTCCATCATCACACTCTCTATCTAGGGATGGTGATGGTGGTGTCTGGCCATTATCTGTAAGGGGTTACTCTGTGAGTATGACTATGTCAGGCTCTTCCTTGACTAGTCTGTGAGACAGTTCGGCACAAAAAAAAACAGATGTTAGTGAGCAGGATGTTGCAGAGTCGAGAGGACTGATTCTGTGGTTGTATGTCCTAATGCCTTGTTAGATGCCAAGTGGTCCATCCAGTTTCATGCCTTTGTTGAGACTTTGCAGTGATTAATACAGTGAGTAGCTTGTTGGCCAACTGTCAGGTTGGCAGGATTTGTTTCGCCATTGACAATGGTTCCATGGAGATCAGGAGATTCCTAATTCGTTATTTTTTCTTAAATTCAGATTCTACCATCTGCCGAGCTGGGATTCGAACAAGGACTTCAGTTGTACATTTTAATATTCTGGATAAAAGTTAACTATATTAGGTTTGTTCATTCATTTTAAATATCACTAACCCTGGTTTTGTTTCTTTGTAAAACACTGTCCATCATCCTGTCTCCTTCATCCTTCCCTCCAACAACAAGAGCAAGGAGCACATTGAGTGTCTCTGTCACTAAGACTGAGACACTCTGATCAGCTGCCTCTGCTGCTTCCCTCCCTCCCACTAGCCCACCGAGACAAGCTGCCTCACATGGTGTTCCTGATTTTTGTCCCAAACTTACATCTTTCTCCAGTCTCTTGTCAAGCCTTATCAGAGCTCACCTTGATATTTTACTAGTCTCGCTAAACTACAGATATTCCAACTCTGTTTCCTCCTCATCACTCCCCCTCCCCAATTCACAGGTATTGTTCCTTGTTCTGTCTGTCTGTCTTTTCTGGTTATGTCCTTCTCATCCATTCTTCCAAAAAAACCTAACATTTGACCTCACTATCATTTGTAAATCCTGCTCCATCTCCACTCTCCCTTTCATTTCTGAATTCCTTGTATTTGGTGTCTCTCAAGGATCTATCCTTGGTCCCTCCTGTTTCTCACCTACGCACTGCCAGGAAGTGACATTGTCCAAAAGCACAGTGTGAGGTTTCTTTATGTACACTGACGATGCCCAGCTCTCCTTCCCCACCATCCCTCTCCTTTGCTCCACTGTTGCTCAGTTACCAAACTGCTTATCACATTCCCACTACTCGATTAACTGCAATTTCCTCCAAAGAAACATTGTTACGGTTAAACCCGTTACCTTCAGTTGCTATTCCAAATTCCTTTCCCTTACTGCTGAGCCCCTCCCTCTCTCTGGGTGCAGTCTGAGATAGAACGAGACTCTTCACAACATTGCTGTCATATCTGTAACCCCAAGGTGATCTTCTGATCAGACATCTACGCATTCACAAACACCAGGAATTCCAATCTCTAAAATGTTGTTTGTCTCCCCCTCACCCCCAGCTCGTATGCTACTGAAACTCCTTACCCATGTACCTTAAACTTGATGAATCTGAAATGAACCCTTGATTTCGTGACTGACCCAGAATCTGCTACCTTTCAGTGTTTCCTGCACAAATACCCCCCCCCCCGATCCCTTTGTGGTGCAGCTTTCTACAGTTTTAACCATGGAAAAAGCACTCTGTTCTCTTATTATCCCCTCCAAAATGACCGACTTCACTCTTTCCCAAATTATACTCCATCTGACAACTTGTTGCCCCCTTCTCCTGTGCATCTCTCTCTCGTCACAATACTCTTAGAACTTTACAGTTATGCCTTTTCCAGGAGATCCCCCCCACCCCCCTACCCTCCTATTCTTCTAAACATTTACAGGGAGCACTGGGCAGTGTGAAGCATGCAGAGTAGCTCTGTTTTTAGTGATACACTATGGGAGGAGTTTGCTGCCCATTGGTCAGAATGGAGGCAACTTGCCCATCGAGCTGCATGAGCCTTTCACCCCCCCCCCCCCCCCCCATGTCTTATTGATGAGGCACAGCAGCAGCACGGAAGGGTAAAAACGAAGCAAATCCTGCTCTCCACATCTCACTGACTCTTGGAATATTCTGTCCCATGTGTCAAAGATCTGCCCTGTTCAGTCACATGAAGTCCCAAGGTGGAATCTCCTAGAAGCCCACATAGATTTCCACCTGAACTGACTGCTGACCTCCACAAGGGGTAATGTGTACAGTCATCCTGGGCCAGGAGGAGGGGATGGTGCGAGTTCCTAACCTGAACTGACAGTGATGGATTTTATAAACTTGTATCACAGGATACTACAGGTGGACATTCAGATGGTAATTTCAGTCATTGTAACACCTAACTCTGATTGAATTAGTCAATTCATTAGGACCTGGATATTTAGATTTTGTGTGAGCATTTTATTCCATCTGAATCCCATTTGCTGCATAAAAGTTCTCCTTTGAATCTTCCCAAACCTTTAATGTGTGTCCTGTAATCCTTGTATAATGAGCTGATGGGTATAAGGTTTATTATTATAACGTGTAACTTTTCTAAACCCCTCTGTCACAGCTCCTCTCAATTGCCTTTGCTACAAGGAGAACACCTCAGTTTCCCCAAACCCCTGATTCCCCAATGTCTGTTTGCTCTCTATAAGTCACACATCAGGATTCTGTTGGAACATTCTCCACTTGCCTGCATCAGTGCAGCGTCCAACACTATTAAATAAAGTGAACAGCCTCCAGGACAAAGCACTGTGCCTGAGTGGTGTCCCATCCACTACCTTCAGCATTCCCTCTCCCCATCCCAGAGACACAGTGGCATCACTGTGTAAAAGGAGAGGCAGCGGTGTCCTACCAGACCATAGGGCTGCTCTCTCATTAGGGAGGAAACTGGAGCCCCTGGAAGAAACCCATGGAGACACTGGGAGAATTTTCAAGTCCCGCAGAGACAGTTGTCCAAATCTGGAATCGAACCTGGGGCCTTGGCAGCAGTGCTAATCACTGAGCCACTGTGCCGCCCCAAAATTGTAATCTGATTCACAACTACCACTTCCTCTGATAGTTCATTCCACACTTAAACTATTGTCTGAACAAAAATAAAAAAAATTCCCGTACACCTTTTTAAAGCCGTTCAGCTGCCACCTTAAAAGGTATGCACTCAGTCTTGAATCACGTACCTTCCTGGAAAGGACACCAGCTGTTCACGTCACTGATACCACCCCTCCATTATTTTAGAAACGTCTAATAAGTTCACTCCTCAGCCTCCTGCGCGCCAGTGAAAGAAGTCGCAGCCTATCCAGCCTCTGCTTATAATTCAAACTATCCATTCCCATCAACATCCTGGTAAATCTCTTCTGAATCCACTCCAACTACATAATGTCCTCCCGATATCAGCATGACCAGAACGGGACACTGAATTCCAGAAAAGGGCTCCCCAAAATCCAAACTAATGTCCCAACTCTTGTACTCAAAGGTCTGAGCAATGAAGGCAAGTGTGCTAAGCAGCTTCTTAACCGCCCTGTCTACATGTGACACAGACCTGAAAGATCCGAACCCCTCAGCCTCTTTGTTCCATATCACTACTCGAGGACCTGTTTTTAATTAGTGTAAGTCTGCCCTCATTTGTTTTATCAAGATGGAATATTTTGCATTTATTCCAATCCAAAAATCCCTAAGTATTAAAGACAGTAGGAGTATACTTAAGAGGGAAATCAGGAGGACAAAAAGGGGACATGAGATAACTTTGGCAAATAGGGTTATGAATAATCCCGAAGGTGTTTATAAATACATTAAGAACAAAAAGGTAACTCGAGAGAATAGGGCTCCTCAAAAATCAGTAAGGTAGCCTACGCATGGAGCCGTAGGAGATGGGAGAGATACTAACTGTTTTTGCATTAGTGTTTACTGTGGAGAAGGACATGGGCAATATAGAATGTGGGGAAATAGATGTCGACATGTTGAATGTGTCCATCTTGCAGACGAGGACGTGCTGGGTGTCTTGTAACCCGGAAAGATTGGTTAATCCCCAGTACCTGATCAGGTGAACCCGAGAACTCTGGGAAGCTGGGAATGTGATTGCTGGGCCTCTGGTGAGATGCCAAAAGATTAGAGGTTGGTTAACGTGGTGCCACTATTTAAGAAAGGTGCTAAGGACAAGCCAGGGAACTATCGACCGGTGAGCCTGACATTGATGCTGGGCAAGTTATTGGAGGGAATCCTGAGGAACAAGATGTGCGTGTATTCTGAAAAGCAAGGACTGATTAGTGATAGTCAGCATGACTATGTGCGTGGGGAATCATGTCTCACAAAATTGATTGAGTTATTTGAAGATACATTTGAAGATGTATCAAAGAGGATTGTTGAGGGCAGAGAGGTGGACATGATCTATGGAATTCAGTCAGGCGCTCGACAAGGTTCCCCAGGGAAGACTGGTTAGCAAGGTTAGATCTCATGGAATACGGGGAGAACTAGCCGTTTGGATACAGAACTGGCTCAAATGTAGAAGGCAGGGTGGTGGTGGAGAGTTGTTTTTCAATTTGGAGGCAGGTGACCAGTAGAGTGCCGCAAGGATCAGTGCTGGGTCCACTACGTTTCGTCGTTTATATGTATGATTTAGATATGAGCATAGGAGGTATAGTTCGTAAGTTTGCAAATGACACCAAAATTGGGGGTATAGTGGACAGCGAAGAGGGTAACCTCAGATTACAACAGGATGCTGTTCAGATGGGTGAGAAGTGGCAGATGGAGTTTAATTCAGATAAATGTGACGTGCTGCATTTTGGAAAAGCAAATCTTAACAGGACTGATACACTTAGTGGCAATTTCCTAGATAGTGTTGATGAACAAAGATATCTTGCAGTGCAGGTTCATATTTCCATAAACATAGAGTTGCAGGTAGATAGGATATTGAAGAAAGTGTTTGGAATACATTCCTTTATTGATCAGAGCATTGAGTATAGAAGTTGGAAGGTCATGTACAGGACATTGGTTAGGCCTCTTTTGGAATATTGTGTGCAATTCTGTTCTGCATCAATCGGAAGGATGTTGTGAAACTTGAAAGGGTTCAAAAAAGATTTACAAGGATATTGCCAGGGTTGGAGGGCTTGAGCTGCAGGAAGAGAGCAAAAACTCTGTGGCTTTCTCTCCCTGGAGCATCAGAGACTGAGGGGTGACCTCCGTAGAGGTTTATAAAATCATTAGTAGCATGGATAGGGTAAACAGACAAGGTCTATTCCCTGAGTAGGAGAGTCCAGAAATAGAGAGCATAGGTTGAGGGTGAGAGGGGAAAGGTATAAAAGGGAACTAAGGAGCAACTTTTTCATGCAGAGAGTGGTGCGTGTATGGAATAAGTTGCCAGAAGAAGTGGTGAAGGCTGACAATTAAAACATTTTAAAGGCATTTGGATACTTGACATGAATGTGAAAGATTTAGAGGGCAATGGCTCAGGTGCTGGCAAGAGGGATAAGATTAGGTTCGGATATCTGGTAGGCATGGAAAAATTTGACCGAAGGTTCTGTTTAGTGCTGTTCATCTGTGACTCAGCTCAGTGGGTTTCGGTCTCTTCAAAGATAAATCTTAGTCTGTTTTATTTTAGTAAAGCTACAATATTCAGTAGGGCGACGGTTTATATCTTTAAATACACATCTTATGATACTTTGATTAAGTGTTTTAATATAAAATATTGGTACTAATTTATTCTAGAGTAGTGTTTTGTAAAGCTGTAAGGCTGTGTGCCTTTTACTGGGTCTGTGGACTGTTAAGGTGCAGAAGTGACCATTCGTACAGTGATGTGCTCTTCCTGTTGGTTTTAGGAGATTAAGGAAAGTTTCAGTGATCCTGATTGTCTGCAGGAAGTGAGGATGCAAATCCTGTAGTATTTCATGGACCAGATGGAGCGATGGTTAAAGGTAATGAAGAATTTACAGGAGCCGGGGGGATGGGGGTTGGGGGGTGTGATATGTGAAAGTTTCAGAAAGGTAGGAAAACTGCCGATCCAGTCAGGTAGATGGGTTTCCTCTCGGAAGGGGAGGAGCGAAGGGCAAGTAATGCAGGAGTCTCCTGTGGTTATTTCCATCTCAAACATGTATATTGGAAAGCGTCTGGGGTCACAGACACTCATGGGAATATTGCACTGACAGCCAAGTTCCTAGTGGAATGGATCTAGTGTAATGAGAGGTATATCAGGTTCCACGTGATCGAAGGTGATAGGGGGCTCTCTGGTCTGCAGCACAGACTGCAGTTTCTGTAGCTAACAGTGAGACATCAGATTGGGATGGTGCCTCCCTACTGTCTGGGTGAAGGATGGCTCCAAGGGTGTAGAATATACTGAAAGGGGAGAATGATCAGTGGGAGGTCGCTGTACACTGGTACCAATGACATAAGAGAAAAGGATGAAGTCCTGATGAGAGAATATAGCAAATTAGCCTGGAGGATAATAAGCAGGTCCTTGTGGGTAGTAATATCTGGATTACTCCCGGTGCCACATGCTAGTGAGAGTAGGAATAGCAGGGTAGAGCAGATGAATGCATGGCCAAGGATCTGATACAGGGGAGAAGGATTCACATTTTTGGATCATTGGATTCTCTGCTGGGGTAGAATTGACGTGCATAAGAAGGATGGATTACACCTGAATTGGAAGGTATCTTATATCCAAACAGGGAGATTTGCTAGTGCTACTCGGGAGACATTGAACCAGTGAGGGCGTGGGAGTAAACCTAAAGAGATAATGAGAAAGGAGGTATATCTCAGGATGGTACAGTTTAGAAGTCAGACAGGCAAGGGCAAGGCACAGAATGAGGTAGGACTGACAAGGTACAATAGACAATAGGTGCGGGAATAGGCCATTCTGCCCTTTGAGTCAGCACCACCATTCATTATGATCATGGCTGATCATCCACAATCAGTTTCCTGTTCCTGTCTTATCTCCATAACACTTGATTCCATTATCTTTAACAGCTCTATCCATCTCTTTCTTGAAAGTATCCAGAGACTTGGCCTCCACTGCCTTCTGGGGCAGTGCATTCCATGTGTTCAGTACTCTCTGGGTGAAGACGTTCCTCCTCAACTCTGTTCTAAATGGCCTCTCCCTTATTTTTAAACTGTGTCCTCTGGTTCTGGACTCACCCATCCGTGGAAACATGCTTCCTGCCTCCAGAGTCTCCAACCCTTTAATAATCTTGTAGGTGTCTATCAGATCCTCTCTCATTCTTCTAAACTCAAGTGTATACAAACTCAGTCGCTCCAATCTTTCAACATATGATCATTCCGCCATTCCGGGAATTGACCTCATGAACCGACCCAACACTTCCTCAATAGCCACAATGCTCTTCCTCAAATGTGGAGACAAAAACTGCACACAATACTCCAGGTGTGGTCTTACCAGAGCCCTGTACAGCTGCAGAAGGACCTCTTTGCTGCTATACTCAATTCCTCTTGTTATGAGGGCCAGCATGCAGTGAGATTTCTTCACTACCTGCTGTACCTGCAAGCTTGCTTTCATTGACTGATGTATGAGAATACCTAGATCTCGGTGTACTTCCCCTTTACCAAATTTGACTCCTTTTAGATAGTAATCTGCCTTCCTGTTCTTGCCTCCAAAGTGGATAACCACACATTTATTCACATTAAACTGCATCTGCTATGCATCTGTCCACTCGCCTAGCCTGTCCAAGTTAACCTGTATTCTCATAACATCCTCCTCACATTTCACCCTGCCACCCAGCTTTGTGTTGTCAGCAAATTTGCGAATATTACTTTTAATATGTTCATCTATATTATTAATGTATATTGTAAACAGCTGCAGTCCCAGAACCGAACCTTCTCGTACCCCAATAGTCACTGCCTGCCATTCTGAAAGGAAAGTACTCTTTGCCTCCTGGCAGCCAGCCAGTTGTCAGTTCAAGTCAGTATATTCCCCTGTGTAAATCATGCTGACTCTGATGAATCCTATTACCGCTATCCAAATGAGCCATAATTTCATCTTTTATAATTGACCCTAGCATCTTTCTCACCACTGACGTCAGGCTAACTGGTCTATAATTCCTTGTTTTCTCTCTCCCACCTTTCTTGAAAAGTGGGACAACGTTAGCCACCCTCCAGTCTGACGCTACATCTCCTGATTCTGTGTCTCCCACTTCGCAAGTGACTGAAGGTCATCCCTCACCAACAGGGCCATCCCGCCCCCTCTGCCCATCAGTCTGTCCTTTTGATCGCACTGCACTGCATTTATTTCAATGCAAGAGATTTTACAGGGAAAGCAGATGAGCTTAAGATATGGTTTTGAACATGGGACTGGGATATAGTGGGTATTACAGAAACGTGGCTTAGGTTGGAAAGGACAGGTAGCTTAATGTTCCAGGGAATAGATGTAAGAGGAAGGATAGATCAGAGAGAAGGTGGAATGGTGTTTTTGATAAGGGATAACATTATTGTTGTTCTTAGGGAGGATATTCATGGGAGTTCGCCCGATGAACTTACTTGAGTGGAACTGGGAAATAAGAACAGGATAATCATCTTATTGAGGTTGTCTGTGTGGGTTTCGTCCGGGTGCTCTGGTTTCCTCCCACAGTCCAAAGATGTGCAGGTTGGGTTAATAATCCAGGCTGAATTGCCCATATTGTTTAGGGATGTGCAGGTTGGGTGGATTGGCCATGTGAAATTGCCTACAGTGTTCAGGGATGTGCAGGCTAGGTGGATTGGCCATGAGAAATGCAGCGTTACAGGGGTATGATAGGAGGCTCTGAGGGTCAGTGTGGATGTGATGGGCCGAATGGCCTGCTTCCACACTTGCAATTCTCTGACGATAATTCTACTAGTTCTAAAATAGCTGCAGAAAATAATAGACCAGATCTAAAAGTTGGTGTTCAAAATTGGACAAAGGCGAATTTTGACTGTACAAGGTGAGAACTTTCAATATTTCTTCACAACCCCCAGGTAAAGGGCCGGCTGGAAAGTGGGAACATAGGAACAGAAGGAATAGGAGCAGGAGTAGGCCATCTGGCCCCTCAAGCCTGCTCTGCCATTCAATAAGATCAGGGCGGATCTTTTCATGGCCTCAGCTCCACTTTCCTGCTCTCTCACCATAACCATTAATTCCTTTCCTGTTTGCAAATCTACATTTTGCCTTAAAGACATTCAAGTTGATGATGTCAACTGCTACACTCAATAGGGAATTCCACAGATTCATAACCCTTTAGATGAAGAAGTTCCTCCTCAACTATGTCCTAAATCAGATACCCCTTATTTTGACGCTATTCTCTCTAGGTTGAACCGCCCCCACCCCCCCCCCCCCCCCGCCACCAATGGAAATGACCTCCCTGCTTCTTTTTTCTCTATTCCGTTCTTAAATTTATTTTTTCCAATGCAGCCTCCCATTCTTCTAAATTCCAACAAGTATAGACCCAGTCTATTCAGTCTCCACATAGACCAACCCTCTCAACTCCCGACTCAAACTCGTGACCCTCCTCTGCACCCCCTCCAGTGTCAGTACATCCTTGCTGAAGTAAGGAGATCAAACCTGTACACAGTACTCCAGGTGTGGCCTCACCAGCACCCTGTACAGCTGCAGCATAACCATCCCTCTAGCATAGAAGGACAATAGACCCTTCACCATCTGTTTTAGTTCCCTGGGATGCATTCCATCATGGCCAGAAGACCCATGTACATTTGGGCAATTATCTTTCGCAACACTACCTCTTTACTGAGAATGACAGTTTCCATGTCCTCATCTGCCATTGCCTCCATAGGCCTGTGAAAATGAGACAACAAGAGTACATAGACAGTATGTTCCTGTTAAGGCCAAGTCTGGTAGGTGTAGAGAATGCTGTGTGTCTAGAGAAATTGAGGGTCTGGTCAAATAGATGGAGGGATATGGCAGGTACAGACAGCTGGTTTTGAGTGGATCCCTCGGAGTATAGGGGCATTTGGAGTACACTTGAGGGAAAACAGGAGGGCAAAAAGGATGCATGAGATAGCTTTGGGGGAAAGAGGTTTAAGGACAATCCAAAGAGATTCTACAAAACACTAAGGACAAAAGAGTAACCAGGCAGAGAATAGGGACTCTCAAAGGTCAACAAGGCTGTCTGTGGAACCACAGAAGGTGGGAGAGATACTATCCGAGGATTTCATGTCAGTTTTTTCTGAAAGAGGATATGGAAGCTAGAGACTTTGGAGAATAAATAGTGATAACTTGACAATTGTCCATATTACAGAGGAGGTTGTACTGGATGTCTTATACATAGAGCTGAGTAAATCTGTGGGACCTGATCAGGTGTATCCCAAATCTTTGTGGGAAGTTAGGGAAGTGATTGCTGGGCCCCTCACTGAGATATTTCTATCACCGATAGCCACAGGTGAGGTGCTGCAAGACAGGCGCCATTATTTGAGAAAGGTGATGAGGAAAGGCCAGGGAACAATACACTGGTGAGCCTGAAGTTAGTGGCAGACAAGGTGTTGGAAGGAATTCTAAAGGACAGGTTTATATGTAATTGGAAAGGCAAGAAGTGATTACGGATAGTCAGCATGGCTTTGTACATACATCACTAACTTGACATTCAGAAAGACATTCGAAAAGGTTCCACATAACAGACTGGTTAGCAAGTTAGACATCTTGGGATAGAGAGCGAACCAGCTATTTGGATACAAATTGGCTGGAAGGTTGGAAACTGAGGAGAGTGCTTTTCGAACTGGAGGCCTGTGATGAGCAATATGGTGAAAGGATCGGTGCTGGGTCCACTGCTTGTCATCAATTATATCAATGATTTCTATGTGAATATGAGGTATAGTTAGTAGGTTTACAGTAGACATCAAAATTGGAGGTGCACTGGACAGCGAAGAAGGTTACCTCAGAGTACAATGGGACTTCAATCAAATGGGCTGAGGATTATCAGATCGAGTTTATTTCAGGTAAATGTGAGGTGCTCCATTTTGGAAAAGCACATGAGGGCAGGAATTATACACTTAATGGGAAGGTCCTGGGGAGTGTTACTGAACAATGAGACCTTGGAGTGCAGGTTCATAGTTCCTTGAAAGTGGAATCATAGGCAGGGTAGTGAAGAAGGTGTTTGGTGTACTTGCCTTTACTGGTCAGTGCATTGAGTAGTGGAGTTGGGACGTCATTTTGCGGCTGGACAGCACATTGATTCAGCCACTTCTGGAATTCTTCTTTCAGTCCTGGTCTCTCTGCTATTGGAATGATATTGTGAAACTTCAAAGGGTTCAGAAAAGATCCGCAAAGATGTTGCCAGGGTTGAGGGTTTGAGCTATGTAGGTAGAGGGTGAATAGGCTGGGGCTGTTTTCACTGGAGCATCGGATACAATTGTGAGCGGCATGGATAGGGTGAAATCCCAGGGTCTTATTCCCAGGATATGTGAGTACAAAGCTTGGGGCACAGGCTTCAGGTATGAGGGAAAAGATTTAAAAGGGATCTAAGGGGCAATGTTTCCAGCTGAATATGGTATGTGTATGGAATCAGCTGCCAGAGGAAGTGTGGAAGCTGGTACAATAACCCAATTATGCATTTGAGATGTTGTATGTGAAGGATATAGGCCAAGAGCTGGCATATAGGATGAGATTAATTTAGGACAACTGGTCAGCATGGACAAGTTAGATCGAAGGGTCTGTTTCTCTGCTGTACATCTTTATGGCACTACTAAAATTAATATGGGTTTCTCTTTTATGGAGAGTTATCAGAAAGTCAGATAATTCTCCTCGAAGCTGAGAAGGTTAGGCAGTGATTTCGACCAGGATCAGATTTGTTTCCATGGTATTTAATTTACAGAGAGACCGGGAGAAATTATTAACGTCACAATTTTTAGTAACTGCCTTCAGGTAACTGTCAAATAATGCAGGTTAAATATGTGAGGATTATTTTATTCACTAGGTTCTGAGCATCTGGAACAGTTTGACCGACAGCTGCATGCAGATTCAGTAGTTATTGTCAAAACAAATTTGGAATTTAACTTGTTTAAGGAAGGATTTGGAGGGCTACAGCCAAATGGGAGGTGAGTTGGGATAGACTGGCACCATCTCCAGAGGGGGAGAGTACAGCCCCAATGGGCTGAATAGCCCCAAACCCCTGTGCTCTGTGATACCGACCCATTCACTGTGAATGATGAAGCTCATCCTAGGGCAGTGTCATAGAGACATACAGCATGGAATTAGACCCTTTGGTCGAACTGGTCCATGTCGACCATATATCCCAACCTAATCTAGTCCCATTTGTCAACACTTGGCACATATCCCTCTACATCCTTCCTATTCACATACCCATCCAGATGCCAAATGGTGTAATTGTAGCAGCCTTCATCACTTCCCTGAACAGAAGATTCCATACACACACCCATCTCAGTGTGAAAAAAGTTGCCTTTTGTGTCACTTTTAAATCTTTCCCCTCTCACCTTAAACCTAAAGCCCCTCGTTCTAGACTCCCCCACCCCAGGGAAAAGACCTTGTCTACTTTTCCCATCCATACTCATGATTTTATAAAGCTCTATGTGGTCACCCCTCAGCATCCAATGCTCTTGGGAGGAGCCCACTCATGTCACAATGGGACCCGGGTGATTGACAGCAGCTTCAGACCAACAGGAGAATTGGCGTGATCCTCCAGCCAAAGGGAGTGAATTGGGGTGGGTCCAGCAGGCCAACACGTGGCTATGTGCTGTGCAGGCGCAGTGAAACGGTGAGGGGGGACCTAGTGAGTGTGAAGGGAGTGGGAGAGGCTGCAAAGTCTGGGGAAGAAATGGAGCTATTGTGGACTGGGAGGGTTTATAAACGCATGGTTTTAGGCTGCTAGAATTGAATTAGAAATTCCTGGTAAATTAGAACCAAAATAACTGCGGATGCTGTAAATCTCACAAGAACCAAAAGGTAAAGCTCAGCACGTCTGGCAGCATCTGTGAAGAGAAATCAGCATTAACATTTTGGATCTGCTGACCCTTCCTCAGAACTGATGTTACTGAAAAGAAATGTCGGTTTATATGGAGAAGGTAGGGGTTAAGGAGTAAATGATAGGTGGTGATAGATTCCAAAGAGATGGGAGCAATTGGACTAAGGAGTGGATAACGATCTGGCTGGGGGAGGGTGAATAGCTGTTTATGGGGACTGTGAGTGACTAACCATAGGTTTGTGTAATGGTAGGCTGTAATAACAAGGGTTAGGAGGCTAGGGCGCTAGGACATTGGAGAGTTCAGGACCTAAAATAATTGAATTTGATACTGGGTCTAGATGGGTGCAGGGTCCCCACGTAGAAGATGAGGCGTTGTTCTTCCAGCTTCCGTTAACGTGTTGTGCTGGAAAAGCACAGCAGGTCAGGTAGCATCCCAGGAGCAACAGAATCGACGTTTTGGGCATATTCCTTTCATCAGGAATGCCAGCATTGGGGGTCGGGGAGAGAGGACGGGTGTAAGAGGGTTGAGAGATAAGAGGGATGTGTGGGGTTGGTGGGAAGGGAGCAAGGGAGGCAATAGGTAGATGTAGGTGGAGGGTAATGGAAAGAGAGTGGAGTGGATAATTGGAAAGGAAGATGGACAGGTGGGACAGTTCAAGAGGGTGGTGTCGAGTTGGAGGGTTAGATCTGGATTAAGGTAGGGGAGGAGAGATGAGGAAACCTTGATTCTGTGGTTAAAGGGTCCCAATGTGGAAGATGAGGTTTTCTTCCTCGAGGTGTTGGGTGGCTGGGGTCTGGTGGTGGAGGTGGCCCAGGACTTGCATGTCCTTGGCGGAGTGAGTAGGGAAGTTGAAGTGGTCGGCCACAGGATGGTGTGGTTGGTAGGTTCATCCATCCCAGAAATCGTCCCTGAAACATTCCAGAAGTTGGTGTCCGGACTCCCCAGTGGAGAGGAGACTGCATCGAAAGCAAAGGCCATAATAGGTGGGGTGTTTGGATGTGCAGGAAATCCTGCTGGTTGTGGAAGGGTCCTTTGGAGGTGAGGGGGGAGGTGTTGGCACAAGTTTTACACCTCTTGTATTGGCAAGCGAAGGTGCTGCGAGTGGAGGGTGGGTTAGTGGGGACCATGGATCTGACTAGGAATTCACAGGGAATGGTCTGTGGAATACTGAAAGGAATGGAGAGGGAAATACATATCTGGGATCTGTTTGTAGGTGGGGGAAGCAGCGGAGGATGATGCATTGTATCTGGGTGGAAGGTGAGGACTGAGGGGTTCTATCCTTGTTGCAGATGGAGAGGTGTGGTTCAATGGCAGAGATGTGGGAAGTGGTGCAGATACACTGGAGAGTATTGTTCACCACATGGGAGGGGAAATTGCAGTCCTTGAAATACGGGGTGTTTTGGTATGTTCTAGAGTGTTCTGAAAGCTTGCACCAAGCTTCACTGGAACACTGCAGTAAGCATGAGACAGAGATGTTGGCCAGGGAACAGAGTCGTGTGTTAAAGTGACAGGCAACTGGAAGCTCCGGGTCTGTTTTGCAGCAGAACGTAGATCATCAGCTGCCATTTCCAGCACCTCCACTGAGATGCTGCCAGGCACAGGTTCCTGTCCCCTCCATTAACAGCTTTGCACCCTCCCAGCCAGATTGTTGTCCACTCCTTTGTCTTTCCAAATGTTACTGTCTCTTTTGGGCTCTGTCCCTGCCTATTATTTACTCTTTGACCCCTATCTCCTGCAGTCCAAAGATATGAATTTTCAGTGAATTGGCCAAGCTAAATTTCTTGTAGGGTTCAGGGATGTATAGGTTAGGTGCATTAGTCAGGGGAAATGTGGAATAATAGGGTTGGGGAATGGGTTTGGTTGATAAACTCTTAAGAGGGTGGGTCTGGACTTGTTGGGCCGAATGGCCTGATTCCACACTGTAGGGATTCTAATTTTCCCAACTGCCATATGTTCTGAGGGAGGGTCACTGGACCTGGAATGACCCTTGGTGTGTATAGGAGGAGGAAACTGAAAAGGGGAGTTGGATCCAGTTTAGACTAGGAGGGTTTAATTACACTCTGTACAGGTAGTTAGGCCTGAATTAGAAACTCTTGGTCCCACGTTTACAGCAAATGGGAAAATGGCTGTGGGCCTCAGGCGGTGATAGGTCCTGGGTTATGGCCACCATCTTTATTTGGGGCAAGGTACAGCGAGGCACATGGGCATGTCCTCTTCCTGGGTGGGGTCGGGCGATTTGAAGAGGAGCATTTACACATCAAACACGCACCAAGAGAAATATTTGTCTTTACTCTTCAGTCTGCACTGACTGAGTTTTGTTTGTGAATTCATTTTATAGGATATTAATTGAGAATAATTGAGACAGGGATCGCAAAAGCAATTTTCTATCGTCAGCAGGGTCATCAGGATCAGAATACCATTGACATTTAAATGTGGAAGGAGAAAGGTGTGTCTGTTCTGTCTGTGGGAAAGTATCTTTTTTTCAAGCAAAAAGCAGAAAGATGTTCAAATTTGTGGTTGGATCACCCTTGTGGCTTGTGCTCAATTCTGGGCCCTGCAGCTGTGGAAGGAGGTATTGGCCTGAGAGGGAGCACTAATTTGTCCAAATTACACCTCGTCTCTTTATATGAACTGTCAGATTTAGACCCAATCACCCGCTTCATGATAACCGGCAAGTTCCTTATTTTCAATTCCCTGCAGACTTCTCATTAAAATTCCTTATGGACAATGCAGTTCCTGAGCTCCCATTGAAATACATTGGAACAGTACAGGAGGTTAAGGGCAGTGTAGGTGTGAGCAGACAATGAAAATGACAGGGCTGTACTGTGAGGGCTGCTTGGCTCAATGAGAGTGTTCTGGAGTTGGGTGTAAACAGAGCGAGGTTAGGCAGGGAGAAGGTGAACCTGATCTTCAGTTTTAGTTCAGGCCTTTCAAAAATTCACATGGTCCCAATGGGAACAGCCAAGAGTTTTTTTTTAAAAGTATATAATGTCTGCTTCAGTAAAGAGCAGGGCTTTTGATTATAATGGAAATGTTTGAAGTGAAGGAAGATTGCTAGCTCATCAAAATTCTCCTAATGGGTGTAACTAGCTGAAACTAGAGAGACATTGTGACAGGAGATCTTAGACCAGTGGTGTGCTCCTATTGCACAATGTGGGAAATAAGGGACACTTCCAGTGTCCGTGACGGCTATGTGTGCAGGAAGTGTGTCCATCTGCAGCTACTGGGAAACTGCTTTTCAGACCTGGACTCACTGTGGAGCAATACTGAGAATGTTATGGAGAGCATGTTTAGTGAGTTAGTCACACTACAGAAGAGGGGTACACAGGCAGAAAGGGAATGGGTGACCATCAGATCAAGTTAAATGCTCAGGAAGGAAGTGCAGGACTCCCCAGAGATTATTCCCCTTCTCAAACAGATAGTCGGCACCGCTTGGGATTCTATAAGGGAAGGACAGGTGGGGTGGACTCTCAGGGGAACTCAGCAACAGCCAGGTTCATGACCCCACGGATAGCTCGCTGCACAGAACGGGAGGAGGGAGAAAGGCAGAGCTATAGTGACAGGGGATCCAGTTTCAGGGTCAGAGACAGGCGTGTCGTTGGACACAGACATGAATCCAGGACAGAGGAATGGAACCCAGTCCATTTATTGACAATTGCACAGACGAAATAAAGGTCAGCGTTCCAAATGCAACCTTCAATACTTGATCACCCTGAAGCTCTACTTTCCAGGTTTTGTGCACTTGTTCTGAACCCTTCAGAGGGATTGAAGGGGACAGGGAGAAAACAGGAACAGGATTATGTTATAATCTACAAAATAACGGTCACCCTCCCAGCTCAGTCTCCCCCTCTGTCTCCCAACCCCCATCGTACCTCCTCCCAACCGCAGTGAAAAGACTTTGTGTATTTACCCTAACCATGCCCCTACTGATTATATAAACCTCTATAAGGTCACCCATCAGCCTCTGACACTCCAGGGAAAACAGTGTATTTATCCTCTCCCTGTCGCTCAAATCCTCCAACCCTAGCAACATGCTTGTAATACTTATCTGACCCCTTTCAAGTTTCACAATATTGATTTTTAGAGGAAGGAGACCAGAATTGCACTCAATATTCCAAGCATGACCTAACCATTGTCCTGTACAGCCGCAATATGACCTCCAAACTCCTATACTCAGTGCTCTGACCAATAAAGGAAAGTATATTAAACACCTTCTTCACTATCTTATTGACCTGCGATTCTGCTTTCAAGGAGCTGTGAACCTGCACTCCAAGGTCTCTTTGTTCAGCAGCACTCCCAAGGACCTTGCCATTAAGTGTATCCATCCTGCTCATATTTGCTTTTCCAAAATGCAGCACCTCACATTTATCTAAATTAAACTCCATCTGCCAGTCCTCAGCACATTCAACCATCTGAGCAAGATCCCGTTATAATCTGAGGTAATCCTCTTCACTGTCCACTACACCTCCAATTTTGGTGTCATCTTTCTAACATTACTTCCTATATTCACATCCAAATCATTTATATAAATTATGAAAATTAGTGGATCCAGCACCGATCCTTTGTGACACCCCACTGGTCACGGGTCTCCAATCTGAAAAGCACACTTCCACCACCACCCTCTGTCTTCTACCTTTGAGTCAGTTTTGTATTCAAATGGTTAGTTCTCTCTGTATTCCATGAGATCTAACCTTGCTAACCAGTCTCTCACGGGGAACCTTGTTGAACCCCTTTCTGAAGACCATTTCAATCATTTCCACCGCTTTGCCGTCATCAATCCTCTTTATTGTTACTTATTCAAAAAAATTAACTCAAGTTCATGAGACGTGATTTCTCACACACAAAGCCGTTCTTAATATCCACGACTTAACTCTGTACATTGGGGTCTGTGTCACCCAGTTATGGGTGTTAATATTCTGGATAAAGTTCAAGTACATAGGTTTGTGTTAGTGACAATATTGAGTCTTGTTAATATCACCAGCAGAAATGAATTCCTTTAGAAAGGCAGTACTTATATCCCTAAACCCCTCCCACCTGCTCTGTCTCCTCCATTCCCACCGTAGACAGTAAGTGGGAGGAACTCATGGAGTTTCCATGTGAGTCAGATTGAGAAAATCTTCCCTTCTTTCCACTAGCCCACCAGGAAATGGTGGTAGTGTCCTTACCTCTGAAACAGGAGGATCGGGTTCAGAATTGAGTAACAGCATCTTTGAAGAGACTGATTAGAAAACATGCCCAAGCCACCAGGTCATACTGTCTCCCAGCTGTCCCTGCCTGAGCCTCGAAACAGGACCACCCTGTAGTTTCTGTCCTGTCAGACTCTCCCATTGCTCCCTTTGTCCAGGATCCCCTCCTACTGCTGCACTGATCCTGTCCATCCCCCAGTGTCCTCCACAATCATTCGTTGTTTACAATCCCATTGTCCCAGTCCACCAGCCCCGCCCCCTCCACTCTATTGGGCAGCAGCTGCTGTCAATCACCTAGGCTCCTGTGTGATCTGGAGCATGTGCTGTAAGAGGTGAGACTGGTGCACAGGCACAGTGCTGGCCAATTGTTGGCATATGTGCAGGGTGGGTCAGTGCCAGGGAGGGAGGCTGTGGGATTAATCTGTTATTGGCAGCTCCCTCCCTACCTTCCTCTGAGAACAGGTCCCAGGGGAATGGTCCCTGTCCCGGTATCGTGACAAGTGGTCAGTGTATCTGGGGGAGCATTTTGCAGAAAGTTATCAGAACTCGGGTGAAGATTCAGGAAGGTTATGGAAAGGAACAAAGGTGGGCCAGCAACTAAACTTCTAATTTGGTTCATTTTAGTTCAACCAGATATGATTGGGCCAGTGTGTGCAGGATTGGTTCTCATCAGAGGATTGGAGTGGGGGAAATATATCAGAGGTTCCAGATTGGGGAAAAAAATTAGTGCACGTCTGACCCGGAAGGAAACCCTGGGAGGTGGGGGGAGGATTCACCAACACCCAGGAGGCTCCGAGTCAGACTCATTGATTTGATTAGATTAGATTTCCTAAATCGTGGAAACAGGCCCTTCGGCCCAACAAGTCCACACCGACCCTCAGGAAGAGTAACCCAGCCAGACCCATTTCCCTCTGACTAATGCACCTCACGCTATGGGCACTTTAGCATGGCTGATGCACCTGAACTGTACATCTTTGGATTGTGGGAGGAAACCGGAGCACCCGGAGGAAGCTCACGCAGACACGGCGAGAATGTGCAAACTCTACACAGACAGTCACCCAAGGCTGGAACCGAGCCTAGGACCAGAGTGCTGTGGGGCAGCAGTCCCATCGTGCCACCCCTTTTTTTGGTTCTTACTCTGCAGGGAGGAGCGAGAAAGCTGAATTTAAAGAGAAGAGAGAGTGACAGAGAACTGGGTGTGGAGGAAAAGAGTGAGGATATTGGTTTGGATTTCAGTTAACAAGGGAGAGAAATTGTCAGACTGAGATTTAAAACATTGGAGGAACAAAGAAACGACAATTTAATCGTATAATTGTTTTATGAATTTCCATCCTATGTTAACAGTGGTGACTTGTTTTCTCTGTTGTAGGGTTCTGAAAGGGCGGATTTGTGGATGAGAAATTCCAATTGAACTTCCTGTTCGGTTTTGATGATTACTTGATCTGTGCCAATCTGAATATCATTGGCCTTTTCATGTGGAAGGAAAGGTGTGTATTCTGTCCATGAGCGAATATTTCAAATGTCAATGTGACTGCAAAAGTACTGAGACACAGTCAAATCCATGTTAGCGTGGTGACTGTGGAGAGAGAGTACATTTGTTTTTAAAAGTCTGAAAAAACATGGCACATTTCCCAGGAATAATTAAGTTACAGATTTGTTTTGTATGAGGACAGGTTTTAAATTAATCATGCAACCAGAAAGACACAAGGATACCTGCACCATGGAAAATACTATGAAAACGGGATTGTTGTAAAGGAGTTAATTATCTATCATTGGCGTTGTCACATCGGTTCCAGTGCCGTGGGGAGATACTGGAAATGTGATGAATGTAATGTAGGTTTCAGTTATTAAACTGGAAATAGTGCAGAAGAAATTTAGAAGACTTTTTGCCAGGGCTTGGGGTCTGAGTTATAGGGAGAGGTTGGATAAGCGAGGATTTCTTTTTTGTTTAGAGCAGAGGAAACAAGGGGGAACTTTTTTGGAAGTGTATAACATCATGAGAGGCTTGGGAAAGGTGAATGCACTCAGTCTTTTTCCCAGGGAATCAAGGAGTGGAGGGCATCAGTTTAAGGTTAGAGGAGAAATTATGAAAAGGAACCTGAGGGGCACCTGTTTTACCCAGAGGGTGGTATATATATGGACTGAGCTGACAGTGGAAGTGGTTGAGGTGAGTACATTAACAACATGTAAAAGACATTTGGACAAATACATGGATTAAACGGTTCAGAAGCATGTGGGCCAAGTGCAGGGAAATGGGGTTCGTGTGCTGGACATTTTGGCCGACGTGGGCCAGTTTAGGCCAAAGGGCCTGTCTCTGCTGTAGGACCCTGACTCCAAGTATATTTACTATTTCTCCCGCTATCTCTGGTAGCACCCTGGGATGTAATCCATCAGGGCAAAGAGACTTGTCTACCTTTAGCTCCATTAGCTTGCCCAGCTCCAACTCTCATGATAATGGTAGTTTCTTGCTCCTCACCTTCCTCCGTCTCCTTATCAATTACTGCCATGCTCTTCGTATCCTCCACTGTGAAGACTGACTGCTGTGTACTCATATTCCTGAACCCTACTGGATAGCAATAACTAGGCACAGAACTCTGAGAGGTCTTCTTTGAGTCTTTCAAGATGAGACATGGCAGTTACTTGGATAGTGAACATGCAGAACACCTCCAGGCAGCATCAGGTAACTCCCCGCCTGTCCGATGTGCCGCTCCCAATCTTATCCCTTTGTGGTTTGTGGTTTTGGAAGTTTATTTGGAAGTACAAGCTTTTGGAGTGTGCTGTAATTTTTAACTTGATCAGGATTATCACTGTGGTAACAGTTAAGTGCTTGAACAATTACAGAGGCCATATGTTCCCCACAGAATAGTTTCCCCTCGAGCAGGGAAAACTGCTATTCTGGCCTGGGGATAGCTACTCATCACTTTTCTCCCCCAATTCCATCTAGCTTTTTTTTCTAAACTCCTAGTTTCTCCTTGGTCTTTGCCAATTTGTATGTTTTCTATTTCAATTTGATAGACTCCCTTATTTCTTTCGCCACCCACGGCAGATTACTCCTTTTCCTACAGTCTTTCCTTTTCACTGATATATACTTTTGCTGTGCAGTTTGAAAAATCCTTTGTTATTCCTCCACTGTCTGTCAACTGTCCCACCCTAAAGTCTTTGTTTCCAGTCTACATTAGCCAACTCATTCCTCATCATATTGTCGTCTCCTTTATCTAAGCACAGGATCTGGATTGGATTCAATCTTTCCACTTTCCAACTGTATTCTAAATTCAACCAGACTTATCACAAGTCTTTTATCAGATTACGAGGTGAGGAGATGTTACCTGGGTGTTTTGCATTTCATTCTCAAAGACCTTGGCTTTGTAATAAAGTACAGGATAAATATTCACAACAGAGTATTCTGTACGGAGTGAGTGTAATACACATTCTAAAACCATAAATCACTGTCTCCTCTCAGTTTACATGATTTGGAGAATCCGATGTTGGACTGGGGTGTACAATGTTAAAAATCTCACAACACCAGGTTATAGTTCCTCACGTTGAATTGGAAACACACTAGATTTCGGAGCGTTGCTCCTTCATCATGATCCAATTAAACCTGATGGACTATAACCTGTTGTTGTGTGATTTTTAGCTCCCCTCAGTTTAAAATTGCAAAATCATTACCTCCCACATGCTTCCTCACTATCTAAGTTTGGAACGCTAATCCACCTGACTATCCTGATTTTTCCAAAAATCTCCTTTGGTGAAGGCGGTGATTTTTGGATTCAGCTTTCCAGTTATTACCGTAAGAAGATAAGCACTGGGCACAGGAGAGGCAATGCAGCCCTTCGAACCAACTCCACCATTTAATACGGCGATGATTGAGCTCACCTCGGTCTCAGCTGGATTTTCCCGCCTGCTCTCTCTCACCCTTCATCTCATTGCAAATTCAATATCTGTATCTCTTCAGTAAATTTGCTCATTGTCCTGGCATCCACCGCATTTTGAATAGGGAATTCCACAGATTCACAACACATTGAGATAAGTACATTCTTCTTCATGAGAATAGAATAGAATCCCTACAGTCCAAAAACAGGGTATTCGTCCATGGAGTCCACACCAACCCTATAATGAACGTCCCATTCAGAGTCGCCCATTCCCTGTATTTTCCGTGGTTAATGGCTTAACCTGCACATGCATGGACACTGGGCAATGTAGCATAGCTAATCCACTTTACGTGCACATCTTTGGACTGTGGGATGAAACTGGAGCACCCAGAGGAAACCCGCACAGACACGGGGAGAACGTGTAAACTCCACACAGTCGCCGAAGGCTAGAATCAAATCCAGGTCCCTGACGCTGTGAGTCAGCAATGCTAATCATTGACCCACCTCTGTTTAAAATCTGCTCCTCCTATTAACCTCTCCACACCCCAGTTGGCTGAATCTGTATTCCTTACATCAGAAAATCAGGTTGTGGAAGCAGGTGTCTCAGTAAAACCCAGTGAAAGTCCATATGTTCTGTGTGTCTGAACGGGGATCCTATACACAACAGCCTCCAACCTATACTTTTCATTCAGTTTCCAGAGACGGGGCTCCAGTGGCATCATGGGGACTCCCACAATCCCTGAGGCACGGCCCACACGTGTGTGGGGAATCCTGGCACTGTACATGTACAGAATGCAGGCGGGTTTTGGAGCATGTGCTTTGGGTAATTATACTTTGTGGAAAGTATTTCACACGATGATTGGCTGGAGGAGGAATGCATCTGCTTATAGTATTGATCAGTTGGGGTGTCAAAGTGTCACCATACCCATGTAGGACCACTCTCCGTCCCCAATTCATTGTAATGATGGGAATCAACTAATGGGAAACAAAGAAGGATCTGACCCATTCTCCCAGACTGAAGGTTCCTCTTCTGTCCAGGATCTGCCACCCCCCTTTCTGTTTCTTTTTGTTTCATTCTGCGGTTACAGTATTGACTTGCAGCAACTGAAGGGAAAGGAAGTGAACCCAGAAAGGGTGCAGAGTCTCAACAGGGACAGGAAGTGGTAGCATGGATCTGTTTCTCAGTAAGTCCATGAGAATGGGGAGGATATATATTAGAGGGTAGCAGAGTCAGAATGGTGGGAGAGAGGAAGTGGGATGGAGGGTTACAGCTTCGGGGGAAGAAAGGGGAAAAAGATATTCCAGAGAAACTAGAATTGTCTGTTCTGAATTTCTAACCTGTACTCATTCCTTTATACAGGGTGCTAGATGGTGAAGATTTGCTGAATGAAATCTCAAAATCATGGGCAGATCATGATTAAGTTAACCAGCGTTTGAAGAAGAAAAGACAGAGAATTACTCGGCCAAAATCCTGCAACACTCTCCTCCCAGCATTGTCAGTCTCTGCGCCAAATGGACTGTGAATGGTTCAAGACAGCAGCTCACTACCATCTTCCCGAGGGTAACGAGAGATGGGGAATAGATGCTGGCTGAGCCAGTGATGCCCATATCCTGGAAATGGGTTCTATCTCTAGTTGCTGAAACCCAGTTAATGTTACTGCAGGATGAAGAGGGACGCTGAGTGCATCCTCCAGGAGGCAGCACCATCACATTACCCCTGCCTACATCCACACAGTAACACCGCAACGCCACTGGAACAAAAGGCAGTGAAGCTAAATGAGGACTTAGATATAGTTCTTCGCGGTAAAGTCATGAAAGGGGATTGGAACACAGCAGGAAGAGGAGACTGATCTGGATGGTCAGCTGTTTCTCATTGAGTGGTGGAGCAAGATCGAGAAGCTGAATGGTCTCCTCCTGCTGCTATCTTCCAGGTATGTATATAGTCATGGAGCCCGGGTAGGAAGAAGGGGGCAGGGATTCTCCAGGAGATTGCACTTCCACAACAGTTTTCAGTGAGGGCTGGTTTGATGGATATTATTTAACTTATATCTTTAATACAAGGTTTGTACATTTTTGTTTTAAAATGTTGTAAAAGCTTTTTGCACAGCAAATAAAATTAAAGAAAATAAATTGAACTGTCTGAATATAACCGTTTTAAACTTTCAACCTTTGTAAAACAAAATCCTGTCTATTCCCAGACACCATCACTTTCCAGCTACTCAAACTCCAGGGAAATATTCCCTCCCTATCTGAAACTTTGGTTTAATTTAACAGCTTTTCACTTCTAGTTCTGTGAGCTGTGAAGCGTTCTTTTTCCTTATTTCTCTGACCCAGAAATGTGATCACCGCAACCTTCCCACCATCAAAATCATCATTACGTAATTTTGCTTTTGGTTAACATATAATCACCAGCAGTGCAAAAGTGAAGACGGCAGATGCTGGAAAACAGAGCCTAGATTAGAGGGGTGCTGGAAAAGGGCTTTTGCCAAAACATTGCTTTTCCGGCTCCTCGGATCCTGCCTGACCTGATGTGCTTTTCCAGCATCACTCTAATCTAAACATATAATCGCCAGCAGTAAACCATTTGTGTAGCCAATTGAATATTTCCAAACAAAGCCCATTATGGGCCAAGCAAACAATTACAAGTGACAGAGTGAGCAGGGATTAAATCAAAGTAGAGTAGTGGTTAGGGGACAGCGGTGGCGATAAAGCACTATATCCCCTACGGTGCCCATCTCTATCTAAAGGCATCGAGAGCATTGATACACACCACATGCTCCTTCTCCAAGGACACCCTGCTGTGTAGCCTTTATCCTCAATCATAGACTCGAATCCCTACCGTGTGGAAGGAGAGCATTGGCCCATAAGACCCCACTGACCATCCGAAGAACACTCTATCACTGTAACCCTGCATTTCCCATGGCTGATCCACCGAGTCTGCACAATCCTGGATACTGTGGACAATTTAGCACGACTGATCCACCTAACCTGCACATCTTTGGACTGTGGGAGGAAACCAGAACTCCTGGAGGGGACCCACACTTTCATGGGGAGAATTTGCGAACTTCACACAGGCCGTGGACAAGGCTGGACTCCAACCTTGTGCCTGATGCTGTGAAGCAGCCGTGCTACAATCACAATTTAAATCAAAACAGATGATCCCTGCTCATTTTCACATTGCTGTTTGTGGAGACTTACTGCCCAGAGAGACATCCTGAGGTTCAGAGAGTGGCAATATAAGTTCAGTCACCTCCAGCCCAGTTAATGTGATTAACAACAACATCAATACTCCAACAGTGTCATCGTGTACAAGGTCCACTCCTGACTCTGATGGACAGTAACATCAGAATCAGAGTCCTGCAGTCCACACGGAGCAGGGGGATGACCACTTCCCTGTGAGCACTCACTGGTCTCTCAATCATGTTGAAGATGCAGCAAATCCCTTGTGACACAGAGGGGTGAACAGCTCCTACCCAGAGTGAACCCATTGGGGTCTCTGGGGGTGGGATGAATCACTGAATCCCTTCTCCCACACTGAGCACCTGAATGGCCTCTCCCCCTGTGTGGGCTCACTGGGGTCTCAGTGGGCAGGATGAATCACTGAATTCCTTTTCACACACTGACCATCTGAATGGCCTCTCCCCCTGTGTGGGCTCACTGGGGTCTCAGTGGGACAGGATGAATCACTGAATCCCTTCTCCCACACTGACCATTTGAATGGCCTGTCCCCCGTGTGGGCTCACTGGGGTCTCAGTGGGACAGGATGAATCACTGAATCCCTTCTCCCACACTGACCACCTGAATGGCCTCTCCCCCTGTGTGGGCTCACTGGGGTCTCAGTGGGACAGGATGAATCACTGAATCCCTTCTCCCACACTGACCATTTGAATGGCCTCTCCCCCTGTGTGGGCTCACTGGGGACTCAGGGGGGCAGGATGAATCACTGAATCCCCTCTCCCACACTGACCATCTGAATGTCCTCTACCCCCTGTGTGGGCTCACTGGGGTCTCAGGGGGTCAGGATGAATCACTGAATCCCCTCTCCCACACTGACCATCTGAATGTCCTCTCCCCCCTGTGTGGGCTCACTGGGGTCTCAGGGGGTCAGGATGAATCACTGAATCCCCTCTCCCACACTGACCATCTGAATGTCCTCTCCCCCTGTGTGGGCTCACTGGGGTCTCAGGGGGTCAGGATGAATCACTGAATCCCCTCTCCCACCCTGACCATCTGAATGTCCTCTCCCCCCCCTGTGTGGGCTCACTGGGGACTCCACAGGTGCTGCATTTGAGTGAATCTGCCCCCACACTGGGAACAAATGAATGACCTTTCCCCAGAGTGAGCTCGCTGGCGTTTAAGCAGGTCAGAGGACTGAGTGAATGCTTTCCCACACACTGAGCCGGTGAATGGCCTCTCCCCGGTGGGAATGCACTAATGTGAGAGATTTGAATGAATCCTTTCTCACACATGGAGCAGGTGAAGTGTCTAAATCCACTGTGCTATCTCTGGTGCCTCAGCAGATTGTAAGATCGAGTAAATCCCTTCCCATACGTGGGGCAGGTGAATGGACTCTCCACAGTGAAACTGTGTCGGTAAGTGTCCCGCTGGGAGGGGTAAGTTAATTCTTAATTCTAATTGAACATGTCCTCCTGTTTTCTCAGCTGTTATTGACAATCTCATTCCCCTCACACCAGAATCGGTTCCAGAGAGTGTTCCAGAAAAGGCAAAATGCAGCTGGTCACCTGACTGCTCACTGGACATGAACGGTTCACTCTCCACAGATGCTGCCAGATCTGCTGAATTTTTCATGCAATTTCTGTTTTTATTTCTGATTTCCCAGCATTTGCAGATGTTTAGCTTTCCAGTACTCATCTTGTCTGTTGCAGAGGAGTTTATTGATGACATTAGAGAGGTTTGAAAGTTGTACGTTAGGTCACACATCAGCTATGATCATCATGAATGGCGGAGCAGAGCTGAGGGATTGAATGGCCTCCTCCTGTTCCAATGAAAGTTATCCATCTGCAGCTTTTGGCAACATTTCCCCTCACTGCTCACTTCACCTCCATGTCTAACACACTGTTATTGACTGAATAAACCTCCTGTGTTTGAACTAAACCTGCTAATGTTCAGTGGCTCCCTCTACTGCCACCCGTGTTTAATTCTCATCATGGAATGCTGTCTCCTATTACTGCAGGAATAACCACAAGGACTCATCCTGGAGTCTGTACCCCCTGGGATCCAAAAACCCCATTTGTTTCCTTCTTCCTATTTCATTCTGACTATTGAACTCTCAGTTTCAATCTATTCTCCTGTCATTCTCTTCAACGTGCCCATGTGGGTGGGCAAGAGGCAGCTGGGGTTTAATGAAGGGAAGTGGGGATTAGGTGGAAGCACGAGGAGCGGTGACAGCAAAGAAAGCTCTCATGGTAACAGCAGAGTTTCTCCGTGACCCAGTGAGTGGTGAGGCACCTGAGATTATGGGCGGAGGCAAATTCAATCAGGGATTTGATAAGACACTCAGACATTGACCTGTCCATCTGATTGTTAACTCAGACAGATAGAAAGAAAGATGCACATTTAGACAGCACCTTTGATGATCTGGGGCAATGAAACATGCTTCCAACCCAATGATTTCAACCACAAATCTCTGAAAACACAGAAAGAAAGCTTTCTACTTGTTCCAGGTTGTCTCTGAGCCTCCTCTTTTCTTGCGCAAAGCGTTTTGAGATGTTCAGCCTTTCCTGGTGATTATAACCGCTATGTTCCTTTAAGATTTGTGACTGAACCTTTATTTTCCTGTTCCTTGTGAGTGATGAAAGTAGCAGAAACAGGTTCTGACCTGTGAGGCGTTTCGTTTGGAGTATTTATATTTACAAATCCATTCCCACCCTCACATACAGTGTGAAATTGATGTGAAACTTAAGGAAAGGAGTGAGTGAGCACCCACAGAATCATGTGCATCTGAGTTGAATGAACCTGGTATGAGGAAAACACGACAACAATCACAACTAGTTAGAATCACAGAATCCAGAGGGTGCAGAAGGAGTCTATTTGGCCCATCGAGTCTGCAATGACCTGATCTCCCACCCTATCCCCATAGCCCCACATTAACCATGGCTAGTCCAACCCACCTAAATTTGACACTGCAGGCCATGTTAGCATAGCCAATACAGTAACGTCACACATCTTTGGGAGGGTCACAAATTACATCCAAATGCTGGGAATTGTGGAGTAAGGCTCATAAATACTTTACTCTAACACAAATGCGCTGCTATTCAAAATAAAATCTGGGGAAAACTGCAACCAGAAAGATTTCTGATTATCTCAGGAAGAAGAGAATTGAAAACTCGCGCCAGTGACCCAGGGGGTGCAGTGAATGTTACAGAGGTCTGGGAACCATCAGAAATGGAACAGGTTGTGAGCAAGGTCGGGGGGGGGGGGGGGGGAGACTGGGACAAAAAGACAGTCTGTGACACGGGGGAAGGCAGTAGTGATTAAACAGCAGAAATGGTCGTCCCTCAAGGCCACGGAGAATAGAGTTAGGGCTGGGAAACAAACAAGGAAACAAGAAATACATTTTAAAAACAGATTGTAAAAGCATAGAGGGCAGAGTTCACAGTCTGAAATTGTTGCTTTCAATGGTGAGTACAAAAAGCTGTAAAGCCTGGGGAGTTTACAGCCAACACATACAGGATGGGCCAAGTGGCCTCGATCTGTGCTGTAACTTTCTGATAATTATTTTTCTGACATTTGTTGTTCAAGTCTGCTGACACGAATAACTTTTCAAATTGGACTGGAGTTTAATATTCTGGACAAATGTCAAATAAATCACATTGATTGCATTCTGCAGACCTTAGTCCATAACCCTGCATGTTCCAGCATTTCAGTTACATACATGTCCTGCCGGTGGGACATGACAGACAGGGATGGTGACGATGGTGTCTAGGACATTGTAAGTTCTGATTCTGTGCGTATGACTGTGTCAGCTTGTTGCTGACTAATCTGCATTCCAGCTCACCCAATAAGATGTTGGCAGGGTGAGACACTACAGTTAGAGCTCCTCTGCTCGCCAATTCCTTTCCTTTCTGCTTTTTAAAAAAATTCTTTCTCTCTCACTCTCCCCTTTCCAGACTCTGACACAAGTGTCTCAACATTGAATCATGACAAAATTAAAAAAAAAACATATCTCTAGAAGAAAAACAATGGAGGAAATGTATTATTCCTGCATCAACTGCATTTTCAATAAACACTGTCTCATTTTGTCCTTCAATTGTATCAAGTGAGCTGTTATATTTTGTCCCTCAGTTTACCAATCTTAATAAATATCCAATCAATTTCAGAACAACATGCTGACAAAGTATTGAACCAATTTATCTGTTTAGGATTTAGCATTAGTTATTAAGTCATTACCATTACAATAATTGCATCATAATTGTTCTGGGTAACATGTATACTGAGGTTCACAATTTTATTTATTGACCATTTGAAAAAATGGTAAAATATATCTTTTTTTCAGGATTCTAACAGTAATTATTCAGGCATTTGCATTACAATAATTATAGTGTACTTTAGTTTAGTTTTGCTAACAACTACAGTGAAGTTTGTATTTGAATTTACTCCAATCTTCCCGAGTACCAATACAGTAATATAAAAATCCATTTTATTTCCATTCAACACACCTACAAAAGAATCAATTATTTCTGATGCATCACGCACTGTTAAAAATGACTTTTGCTCGTTTGAATGATGTGTGTAATCCCAGCCTTATAAATTTAGAAAAACCTATTACTTTTCCCTGCAACAATTCCTGTTCATTTTTGCAGATAGCACAGTCAAATAGCAAGATGAAACTTATCATTATTCTTAAGTATGCTAATAGAGTTTTGAAAATGTATATGTTGCTAATATGTAATAATTGTTCATTTCAGTCCATAGAATATAGAACAGTCCAGCACAGTACAGGCCTTTTGGCCACCATGTTGTTCCGACCTTTTATCCAACTCTAAGATCAAACTAACCAACATGCCCTTCATTTACTATCATTCATGTGCCTATCCAAGAGACGCTTAGATGCCCCTGATGGATCTGAATCTGCTACCACCACTGGCAGTGTATTCCACGCACCCACCACTATCTATAAAGAAACTATCTCAGACATCTCCCCACAACTTTCCCCATTCACCTTAAAATTATGCCACTTTGTGGGGGCAAGTCTTTCATTATCCACTCTATCTATGCCTCTCATCATCTTACACAAAGCTATCAAGTAAGCTCTCATCCTCTTTCACTGCAATGACCAAAGCCCTAGCTCCCTCAACCTTTCTTCATAAGACATGCCTTCCAGTCCAGGCAGCATCTTTATAAATCTTATTTGCACCTTCTCTAAAACTTCTGCACCATATGTATAATGAGGTGATCAGAACCGAACACAATATTCCAAGTGTAGTCTCACCAGAGATCCATAGAGCTGCAGCATAATCTCGTGGCTCTTAAAGTCAATCTCCCTGCTAATGAAAGGCAACACACCATACACTGTCTGAATAACCTGATCACCTTGGATGTCAGAAATGAGGGGTGAATGGACGTGCACCCCACAATCCCTTTGTTCCTCCACTTTGTCAAGAATCCTGCATTTAATCTGAAAATATGCACTCAAATTTGAAATTCCAAAATGAATAACTTCACACTTTCCCAGGTTGTACTCCATCTGTCACTTCTCAGCCCAGCTCTCCAATGTCCTCTAGCAACCTACAAAAGCCCTCCACATAATCAACAACTCCACCAACCCTCGTGTCATTGGCAAAATTCCTAACCCACCCTTCCACTTCATCATTTAAGTCATTTATAAAAATCACAAAGAGCAGAGGTCCCAGAACTAATCCCTTCAGAACACCATTGGTCACCGTGCTCCAAGCTGAAAAGTATCCATGTAATTTCACCCTGTCTACTATGGGCCAGCCAATTTATTATCTAACCAGGCAGGTTTCCCTGTATCCCATGACTCATTCCTTTCTAAATGAGCCGACCATGGGAAACCTAATCAAATACCTTGCACCACATCCACTACTCTGTCCTCACCAATATGTTTGTCACATCCTCAAATAATTCAATAAGGTTTGTGAGGCATAACCTGCCGCTCACAAAACCATGCTGACCATCTCTAATCAATCTATGCTTTTCCAAATGATTATAAATCCTGTCTGTCAGAATCCTCTCCAATAATTTACCCATAATTGATGTAAGACTGACTCATCGATTATTCCCAGGATTATGTCAATTGCCTTTCTTGAATAAGGGAATAACGTTTGCCACCCTCCAATCATCTGGTATGACTCCAATGGACTATGAGGATGCAAAGACCATCGCCAAAACACAGTAATCCTTGCCTCACTTCTCATAACAACCTAGGTTATATCCTTTCTGGCCCAGGGGACTTATCAAGCCCCATGACTTTTCGATATTTTCAGCACATTCTCCATCTTAACATTGACCTGTTCGAGCATATCAGCCTATTCCACGCTATCCTCACAAAGAACAAGGTCCCACCCACTCGTGAATACTGAAGCAAAGTTCTCATTAAGGACCTCACCTACCTCATCTGACTCCTGGCATTATGTCTCAGCAATGAATTAATATAAAGATATTGCATTGTACAATCACTCGATTACTTTAAATATTGAACTATATTTTAACTGAGAAAAAATTTGAATTGATTTGATTATATTTTACTTCATGTTAACATTTATTGTATTTCAAACCACAATAAGAGTTTCCTTTTTACATATATATAAATTACTTAAAATTAATGCTATGTTTATGTAAAGAAAATAGAATTACCATTTGCTTGTTCCTTCCTTTATCAATGCCTGTTCATTTTGAATTTGTGGAAGTTGTACATTGTTGAAAGGAAGAGAAATTGTCTTCAGCTGAATATTCACATTGAGTGACTGATGCATTTTAAAAATCAAAGGACAATGATCACGCAGTTTTGTCAATTTGTCTTTCAAAGAATTGTCATGAGATTCCTGTTTATTTTAGTCTACCATTCCTTTATTCTATTGTTATTGTAAAATATTGTTTAATTTCCAGTCCATTACACACAGAAACTACCTAATTAATTCCCATTCAAATTAATGCAATAAACAGCTGATTAGTTTTCATTTGAGTAACCATATTAAAAATAACATTGCAGTCCTACCGTCCTGAGTGGGAACATTATGAAAGCAACTTGTGGAGTTGTGGCAGTGTCTCTATTACTACACCCGAGGGAAGGTTTCAAATCACACCTTCAACACAAATATATCAAGACCTGTTCTGAATGTTGATTACAGAGTACCTAAGCACAGATTGAATTGCTTTTCAATCCAACATTAGATCTGCTTTTATCTATTATATCAATAAAAACAAAATCTGATACTTACTTATGTCAGGTTACCAAGAAATATGTGCACACGTATCCCCCACTTTTGGAAAGTTTGCTTGAGCCACTTTGCTTTTCCAAAAGACTAACTTCTGTCCCTGCTTTCTTTAACTGAAAGAAATCTGAAGAGGATTTTCACTTCTTTGAAAAAAAGGAAAAAGATTAATGCTTCTTCGATTTACCCCTTTTCAGCTTATGAAAGGTTTAATAATAACGCTCTACTTTCGGACAGGGGCGATACCTGTATCTAATTCTGTTGCTTATAAATTCCTGGAGAATATTTCAAAATGTTGCAGAATTAAAGATTACGATGTATAAGTAATGAGATTGATCTTTTTTATTGCAAAGGGGCAAGTCCAAAAAATTGAAACACATTAAACATTATTCTCTAGTGCTATAAATATGAAATAAAGTTGATATCTTCTTCAGTAAACTAAAAAATGCTCCCACCTATTACTTGACAGTCAGCTGGTTACCTACTTTGTAAGTGAATGGTGTGATTCATCTAAATATTACTCTGTCCTTTGATCAAAGTGAATTTGTAATTGTTGTTCAGTTTATGAAATGTCAGAAACTTGTTTTTATTTTTCCATTCACCTGTTCATTTTGACCGTAAGATTGAAATGCTTTGAAAATATTGGAGTTTGCTCATTTAAAAATAAGGTTTGCACATCTCTCACATATCTCACTTCTTGTATTATGATTCAAGAATGTTTCCTGTTTGAATTCGAGTAGATTCCAAACATTTGTTGGCTTCAAATAAGATCTTTAACACCCAGTTATCAATCTGTTGTTAATGTTTCAGCTGTTTACATTGACATTGATTAGGCACTCATTCCGAGAGATCAACTGTCAATTATAAACTATTTGCAGCATTATCGAATTGAAAGAACGATACAGACGTGGAAATATTTTTTGGAAGGAATTGCTTTTTCATTCAAATGTCTAGGCTGTTCAAAAATTCTATATCGCCTTCCATTGGTTTTCTTGTCGAGAATGCAAATTTATAGTTCATGTGAATTTTAATGTGTTCTGTATTTTGAGATTAGTATCAGATTTAAGAAGAAAAGGAGAAACAATTAACATGAAAACTTTTGTGAATAGAAAGCAAAATAAATTAAATTGACAGAAGCAACTTTTAATATAATCTCTGAATATCCAGTCAAATATTTCTCATGTCAAGAGTGTGGCATTGGAAAAGCACAGCAATTCAAGCAGCATTCGATGAGAAGCAGAATCAACGTTGTGCGCAGAAGCCCTTCATCAGGATTTTTTTCTGATGATGGCCTAATGTTCGAAAGGTCGATACTCCCGCTCTTTGGTTGTGCCTGCCCTTTTCCAATGCCATATTCTTGGCTCTGATCTTCAGCTTCAGCTTTCCTCATTTTATCCAAATATGTTCAATGAACGTGAACTGAAAAGGTTAGCATCAGTTGAACAAGACCAAATTAACACATTTTTTTCCAATGTTTATAGTGGAAACCTGTTTGAGAACATGCAACAAATCAGATCAAACATCTCTTGCCGTTAGAACCCTTGGCCATTCATAATAAAGAATAACCATGCTTTGAACAACCAGTATGGGGTATAATTACTGAACTGAAATACCAGAGGGACAACGATTGCATTTATTGGAGGGAATGATAACCAGATCCTTACTGTGATAGTGGGGATTGATCTCAGGAACAATAAGATATTTACTGTGATTATTCCACCAAACAGTAATTAGATGGTCATGAAGATCTTTGTGTGGCTTTATGTGCAGTATTTTGTTTCAACATTGATTTCAGTAACATTGAGATATTTTACAAGATTGGCAATTGACTATTAAAGATAAGTTTTAAAGGCAACATTTTTTAAAAAAAGTTATCTGTTTTGTTTAGCGAAACACAATTCTAATTATATGGAATCCCTACCGTATGGAAACAGGCCATTTGGCCCAACAACTCTACACTGACGTTTCAAAGAATAATCCACTCAGCACCATTCTGCTCTCAGATTACTGGACATTTATCACTGACTAATGTACCTAACCTACACATCCCTGAACAGACTGTACAGTTTAGCATGGCTAGTTTACCTAATGTGCACATCTTTGGATTGTGGGAGAAAACCAGAACATGCAAACTCCACACAAACATGTGGCCGAGGATGGAATCAAATCCAAATGCATAACACTGTAAGACGCAAGTGCTAACCACTGGTCCTCTGTTCTCAATGCCCAGCCCCCATGCAACAAGTGAAATAAGTGAGGGACGTGCAAAATGAAAAGTATTAATCCCTAACAAATCATGAACGAACAATAATTAGAAAATTAATATGATCAAAGGACACAACAATATTCAGGTGAATGACATTGTTTAACAACAAATTTGGGAATGAGCTAACTAATGAATAATGGGAAGTGACATTTGTTTGTTTTACTGATGAAAAAATTGACTTGCTTTTCATCTTTGCAATACTGCAGAATATCGATTTATGTGCCTGAAATGTTTGAATTTAGCTCTTTCCAATAAAAAAAAATCAGTACAATCACATCGACTTCTTCATCCTTAAGGCTCAAACATTCTCAAGTACTTTCCAGGAATTTAGAACCAGCAGAATTAGTTAATTTGGTTTATTGGGAACTCGAAGAGAATAAACAGCAGAATCTATGAATTAGTCATTCAATGTGAATATTCAGCTGAAGACAACATCCCTTCTTTGCAAAAATGTTCAACTTCGAAAAATTCAAAATGCTTTGTCATCGCTTAATAAGACAATACAGAAATGTTAATTCTTTTTCATTTGACTTAACAAAACGCAGGCATTTTACATGATTTTGTTGCATGAAAAATACTTAAATCTTATTGTGATTAGAAATACAATAAATGTTCGCATCGAAGTGAAATATATTTAAATGAATTCAACTACCTTTCTGTGGGTAAAATAAGAATTAATATTAACAATGATTGAGAGATTGTACACTACAATATATTTAGTTATTCATGTTAAGAGCCATAATTCCACATTTACGGCAAATACTGTATTGAATAATTATTAGTTATGATCAACAACTGGGTTATGAAATTCAATCAATGGATTTAGAAATAATGAGAAATCTCATTTTGCAATGTTACTGAGGAATATGTGCAAACAAACAGGAATTATTGCAGTGAAAGGTTATTGCAGGTCTGTGAATTTAAAGTCTGTGATTACGGAGATCATTCAAATAAGCAAACATTAGACATTCACAATTAATGTTGGATGGGAAGTCCTTGGATCCATTGTGGGAAACTTGACCTGAAAGTCAAGTTTCATATTGCAGTGTTGGTACTCAGAAACAATTGGTCAAATTAAAATGTGAATCTCATTGTACTTGTTCAAAAGACTTTCTTAAATAATTTCGCAATTATTATCATGACAATGACTTGACAATGTTGTTATATAAGCAATTAAAATGATTCAATATTTCAAAAACACTTTGCTGTGATGTTGATTGGATATTTATTAAAACTGGTAAATTGTGGAATAAAATGTAGTAACTAGCTTTATCAATTGAAGAAAAAAATGAGCCAGTGATTATAGAACAATTCTTTTCATTCTTTACTAAAAAAAATGAAGGTAACACAAGAAATATTAATTTCTATCAAATGGTTTCCTCATAGAGACATGTTATTTTAATTTAGATAATTAATATTATGGTCAGAGGTCAGACATTTGTGTCAGAGTTTGGAAGAAAGTTAATAGATAATGAAAGTGAGCATGAAAGTGAACAAATGATGCAGTCAATGACATTTGGTACATAAAGGAATTAGAATAATTGTTCATTATTGTACAGTGATGAATATATTTGGAATAGAAAAGACAAAAAGAATCAATGCAGTTGATTCAAAGCAATCCTTTTCATACAATTAAATGAAACCAATAATCATTTTGCAGAGCACTTGATTTGAAAAAAAAGTCATTTATTGTGTTATGTATTGTGAAAGCTATTTCTATTTTGCAAAAATGGAGACTTTCCCAAATTCAAAATTTAGGTCTGCTGAATTATACAATAAAAATGGTTGTAATTTGAAATATCTCTTGCACACAAATTTTAAATAAGTAAACTTAAAGATTATTAGAATGACAAAATATTTGTTGTTTGCATGATTGTATTACAGTCAATATCCGTGATAAAGTAGAAGCATTGTTTTAAGCAACATAAATCATCTTTAACTACTGAACTGAAATAGAAGATATCAATTGCACTTGTTGCATGGAATAGTAAACAAATGTTTAGTGTTGTCATTGGTTTCAGGAGCAATAAGGTACTTACTCAGGTTATTCTACTGAACAATAATCAGATAGTGGTGGAAGTCTTTATGTTGCTTTATGTGTATTATTTAGTGTGAACATTGGTTCGATAAAATTGAGATATTTACATGAATTAGGAACAGAGTGATAATTGGGTGCGAATGATCTGATTTAAAATCAGACAGTTTTTGATTTTTTTCGAGGATTGCTGAGTGAAACGTTCTTAAACCATCATGCAATCAACGGGATAAGTGAGAGATATACAAATTGAACTTTCAAATGAACACACCCTGATATTTGCGCACCATTCCAATGTCACATTCAATACAATGAGGTGACTGGAAAGCTAAAAACAAATCTCACACAATTCATAAACTGACCATCAATTAAAAATTGATAAATAATAGCAAGTGACATTTCTTTATTTTACTGAGAAGTAATTGATCTTTTCTTATATTTATAGCATTGGAGCATAAAATTCTGTGTTGTTTTAACTAAGATCTACAGAACAAGACAAAATTAATGACTATCATGACTTTGCATATTTCAGCTTTATGACTGCAACATTCTCAAATATATTCCGAGGAATATTGATTGAATGGAATTAGATACATCTTGCTATGAGTGACCCGAAGAAAGTATATAGCAGATACTGTGATTATTGGAATAGACGATGGTACCTCCAAATAATCTACTGATATTGTAATTGGATATACAGTAAGTGTCAGCATCAAAGTAAATTATAATCAAATCATTGCAAAAATGTTTTCCAAGTTTGAAATAAATACAATATTCACAATGATTGAGAGATTGTACGTTGTAATATCCTTGCAGTATTTATTGTACAGAAGCATAATCCCACATTTGTAGCCCTTACTGGATTGTACAATAAGATATATTAGCAGCAAACGGATTTTTAAAAATGTATATTTGTGAATTTGAGAATAATGAGATATCTCGTCTTGATATTAGACTGAATAAATGTGGAAATGAAGAGTGATATTGCAGGGAAAAGTAATTGGAGCTCTCTGAATTTCAAAGGCTGAGATAATTGTTATATTTCACCTGTGCAAAAATCAGACATTTATAAAGAATTTTGCAAGGGGTATTATAGGTCGTTTGGTATGTGCATGGGCCTGAACAAATAGGTATTAATATAGTAGTATTGACAACCAGAAATAATGAATGAAATTTTCAAAAAAACACTGCATTTTTACAAAGTCTATGTTAAATTGCTGTGCAATTATTGTAATTGATAATTGCTTTTAGAATCCTGATAGATAAATTGACTTAATATTTTGAAAACACTTTGCTCTGATATTGATTGGATATTCATTAAGATTAAGAAACTGAAAATTAAAGCATAAAACCTAGCTGTATGATGTGAAAAAAATCATTCAGCAGCAATTCAAAAAAATGATTTTGTTTAAAAATGCAGGCAATGCAAGAATTATAAGGTTCCAATAGTTTTCTTGAAGAGTCATGTCAATTTTGTTGATGTAATTTTTACCACAATAAATGTTTCGATATTTATTTCAGAATTAGGCCATGAAAGTGACTATTATTGTGAACAAAATATTGGGTCACTGACAGTTGATACGGAAAGGAATTTTCATAATTGTGTGATTATTGTTCACTGGCATCTAATATGGGAGGAAAAGGAGAATTGTCAACATTTTCAAGCAATTTTTTTCTTATAATGAAATGAAAATAAAAATCATTTTGGAGGGCAATTTGTTTGAAAAAAGGAAACAGTCATTTCATATGACATTTGAGCTGAAGGCTCGTTCCCGTTTCCCCCATTGTAGTCTTCACAATAATTTAAAACTTAGTGTTGGTTGAACAAAAGAACAAATGGATATAATCGAAATGTTTTCTTGTACACCAAAAAAAAGTAAATGTAAAGCAATTTTATCATGAAAATTATATCGCTCTGAATGTAATCATTTCACACACAATAAATGTATGTGTTGAATTGAAATGTCATCATAGCTGTAGAATTGTTTTCACCGGCAGGGAATGAGGACTCAGGAGGCAATCTGAGCTCAGGCATGTGGAAGATTTTTACTCATGCAGCAACCAGTTAATGAAGGGATCATCCCGGAAGCCCATCTCGGAAGGCAGATCCTTGACGCATTGTAACATGTACAGTACAAAGCAGCATTTTTATGGACTTTCTGCATCACAATGGCCACGTGCAATGTGGTTACAACCCTTCCCTCCTCATCCAGCCACCCAATTAAAACACATAATCGGAGATGGGCATTCTAATGGACATCCCCAGATTCCTATTGGGATTTTTCCATGCATCTTATTGACTTAGATTCCAAAGTTATTCCTGAACTCCCTCGGGCCTCTCAGGATACCTTATCAGCTGGGACATTTTGAGTTCTGTTATTCATTATATTTTATTTTATCAAAACCAATTACACCTCATATTGTTCACTGTCTTAATTATATATGTTCAAAGAATTCGAAAAGACAGTTAATTTTAGCTTACTTGCTATAAGATTAGTAATATGACTTGTGTTATAAAGTTCGTTATATTGTGTAAAATTATACAGCTACTCTTTCTGTCAGGACTTTATAATTAATGAGCAGTCAACATCATACCGTGAAGTTAATTCCTAAAACTAGCTAACTTCAAATCTCTGTCTAAATGCTTTTCTATAATGTTTTTCGTAGGCATTGGTTACATATATCAAACTTATGTTGCAAATTTCCCCTATTATACTCAAGAATCTGTAATTAGAGCTTTGTTTAATATTCTGAGTAACTGTAAAATAATAACTATATCTGACAAATGAACTTTTCTGTTGTCATGATAGCTGCTTAGTGAGTTAACTGGGCTGCATCCTGCAGCTGCTGTTTATTCATTTACTGGGACAATTATCCTTTCATTTATGAAGATCAGGATTGGTCATTTGTCTGTATGTCGGCATGCTCTTATCAAGAAATGTCTGGAATGCTGTATTCCTGACGTTGGAGTAGGTCCATTGGTAGTGTGGTTTCTTTTAATTTAAGGCTGGAACAGAATGTTAGTCTAGTTAATCACCCCCAGATACCTTGTATTTTAGTTCTAAGGTAGGCTGCCTGTTTTTAAATGTCAGGCATTTTGTATGAGCCAATATGGACCATTCTATTCCAGGTGGGGGCAGGCCATGCCCAGAACAGCAAATCAACTAAGATTCAAGTATTGAAATAAAAATCACCATTCGCTACCATTGGTTTCCGTACAATGCAATACGTTTACGTTACTGAGCCTTAATTTTACACTGAAAGCTGGATATACTGGATTTGATCAATTCTTAAATATTAGATATAAGCAACAATTAATCTTAAAAACATTTCATAGTAAACTTAAAAATGATTAGAAATCGCATATAGCTGTCCATCATGTGTAAAAATGAACAGCATTTATTGGAGTATAAAATAATCAGACGTCTCTTAATATGTAAGGCTGAATATTAATCCAATGATTTCTGTGAACGTTCAAATGAGATGGTAACAGATATTATCTGTGAGTGTTGGATAAGGAATCATTAATTAGTTTGTGTTTGTGTTATCCTGGAATAAGAGAACTATCATTCTTCTTTTAATATTGACACTAAGAAATAATGGATTCAATTAAAATGTGAATTTGATGATGTTTGTTACAAACCCTAAACTGTGTGATTTTTGGAATGACAGTGAATTGAAAATTAATTTTAGAACTTTGGCAAAGTAGATGATTCAATATTTCTAAATGGATTTGCTCTGATGTTGACTAGATATTTCTTAATCTGTCAGCTGAGAATGCAAATTCTGGCATGATGACATGGAAAGACATTAGACATTCAGTGAACGTTGATCAGAAATGGTTTGTCATTCAAAGTTCTCAGAGTTTCAAGATTTCTATACTTGGTTTCTCTATTTTTCTTCTGGAGAAATATAATATATAATAAGAACAAATTCTGAATTGTATGTAATTCATGCAATTTTTCATATCATCAATATTTAGACATTTGAGTGAGAATTATAAAGAAAGTAAGTAAATAAGGAAGATTTATTTTCACAGAAGCAGACAGCCAACAGCATTTGTCAACGTATTTGTTTCAATAACGTCTCTGAATAAACGGATAAATACATTTAATGGTGATCTGTTGACAATGTAATGAGCCACAGTTACATTTCTATCATAATTTTTGGATTGGAAATCTATCAGAAAAAAAAATCCTATATTTAGGACTTGCTTCATCTCGCTACATCTTACGCGTAGTATCCTCAGTCATAAGAAATAAGGTGTCATCATGGGTCTGGGAAAGATGAAGTGTGTAAATTATAATAAGGTGTCTGTTACGTATCTTTGGATCTGGTGAGACTGTGATGTTTGCTGTGATTATTCATCCTGAGAACAATAAGGCACGTACAAAGTGTTTTTCACCGAACAGTAATTAGGTTGTCTTGAAGACCATCACAAGTACTTTGATTTCAATAATGTTGAGCTGATTTCCATGATCTGGGAAATGGTTCACAACATTTTACCAACATTCTGGATTCAAAGCATTCAATGGGTTTCGTGCAAACACCCTTCACTTGTCGTCATTTTCAACCGAGGTGTGTAACGCTCAGGCACTGGCTGCAAGTAAAGGTGCCAGGAAGTCTGCTTCAAACTCTCCAAAGCACAACTCTCGGGCTGTTTTTTACTGGATCTCTTGAAACTTTGTGACCTCTTTGACCGAGCTCTACACAGTTTTTGGAGCTGATTGTTTTGTCTAATGTTTGATTTAGTTGGCCTTTTTAGCTCCGATTTCTCCAGCTGAAAGAATATTTAGCATGTTCAATTATGGGCGACAGGTCACTCAACCATAGTGGACAGGTAAAATATGGTTCACTTATTGTTTTAATAACGAATTGAGAATGAATCTTTGCATTTTAAAAAGTAAAAATTTCAATTTTTCAGTGGTTTACAATGACATTGATAAGGTACTCATTAAGAGAGATCAACTGACACTTATAATCTATTTGCAGGATTTTTGAATTGAAAAAGGATACAGACGTGCAGAGATTTTTTTGGAAGGCATTGCTTTTTCATTCAAATATCTCGGATGTTCAAGAGGTCTGTGTAGCTGGTCATTGGTTTCCTTGTCCAGATACTAATTTATAATTCATATCGCTTTTATTGTGCCCAGAATTTTGAGATTTGTCTCAAAGTTAAGAAGAAAACGAGGAGCAATTAATATGAGAACTTGAGTGAATAGAAAGCACAGTAAATTTAAATTACAGACTGTGAGAAACAAAGCTCACTTACTTCAATAATTTCAATCAAAGACAAGATCTGAAGCAATCAGTTTGTTTATTAGGCGCTTGCAAACGTGCTGCCTGGAATAAGGTACACAGAGTTAAGTAAATACATATCTTATATAGGACTCACGACTCCAAACCCGGTGCCCATTACTATTGTTTCTCTCTTGCCTTAGCCGGCCTTGTGCATAACAATGTACAAGTTTTATTTGGCCATTTCAACACATCCTGCTGTGGCCCATTGTTAGGTATATCCTTCATCACCTCTATCTAAATCCCCCACTTGTGACATTCCCTCCCTTTCCCCAACCATATTGATCCTTATGACCATTTAATTGGGGTTTGTTTTTGTGTTTTTACAAAAGTGGGAAACAGATGCATATAACTACTGCTTGTACAAGCATATTGGGCTTTGCCTACATCCTCACAGCACCTTATCTCGTTGTCTGTAACATCTACCATTGTTGCAGGCACGTTTCATTCTTGTATGCACATTTTAGCTAATACAAAAACAATTATATATTTCTTTCACATAGTTTTCATTCTTGTTGACTTAGCTCTTAGTTGAAACAATTACACACTGGTGTGAGTACATTTATCTTGCTTCAATAATTATGATTCCAGAAGAAACACTACTTTACCTATTTCACACAATTTCCCCCTTTTTCTTTAATTGCCATTTATTATCTTCTGCATTTTTCTTTTAAGCATTGCCCCCAAAATTCGCAAGCATCATTCCGGAGATTTCATCCATCTTGGTCTCACTCATACCCTCATTATTTAATCGACAACGTTCCTCTGCCTGATTGCCTTTTCAGGGCATCTGTTTTATTAAGGCTGTCTCAATCAGTCTTTGGGTGAGTCCTCGCATACAGGGTATGATACAACAGCCAGTGGCTACCAATACCACGGCTACTACTATTAGGGAATTAAGGATGGAAACCACCACCCCCTTCCATTTTCCAAACCATGATTCAAGCCATCCTGTGAGAGATGTGTCTACTCCTGAATTCTCAGCCAGTTCCTCTGCTACGGTAGTCAATCCCCTTGTAATTGAACCATCAGGCGCAGTGTTATTAGGAATAAAGGTGCAACAGCTTCCCCCTAACATCGTACACACACACACAGACTTTTCCCGCTAAAATCATATCAAGGGCCATGCTGTTTTCCCATACCATCCTACTTGTCACATCAAGCTGTTCTGATATTCCTTTAACCGCATCTCTTGTATAATTTATAAATGACTGTTGATTGTAGAAAATGTAATTTATCCAATCTATATTTTTATTAATTGTTACCCACCAGAAGAGAGCTGACTCAAAGCCTGCTGCAATCTGGTTACGAGCCTTGAACTCATCAGGTACCCTCCTAGGGACTTCTACAGAATCGAGATAAATCCTGTCATCGAAAGAAGTGTCTAACAGCGATCTCTTACTCCTTCCCTTTTTCCTCACTATCTTTTCCTTCTCAAATGCCAGGGTAAATGGAATTGCCAATTGGACAATTGCACATATCCCTCTCCAATCTGGTGGTCGGGTGGGTCTCAATATTTTGCCTCCACAGTCCCACCACAGATCCACTCGGGGAGCCTTTGGTGCTGAGTAGTTCCCTCCCTTCTCTGTTTCGGTGACATTCTTAATCTCTGTACATACTCTGTACAGCTCCCCCGCATCTCTAGACCGATTTGTACCTTGTCTACGCACACACGTCGTGTGATTTCTGACTGCGGCTGAAAACGTAGGGGGAGCTTTTGAATCTTTCTTCTCCAAGGGAGCGAACATCAGAGATAGGGAGGTACAATTCCTATCATTCCACGCAGTCTTATCCTGTTACAGGGCTATCATACATTTTATGCCCTTCCTGTCTCGCTTCCACCCGAGCGGAAAGGGAACCACCTGGGCCACTGGCCTACTGGAGGCACATGCATACCAATTGCTTTTGTTCAGACTTTTTACAGTATACTTTACCCATTCAACACTGGCATTTGCATCCCCATATCCAGTTTCTATTTCGATGGTCTGTTTCAAGTCCTTTATCTCTATAATTTTTACTACTGTCGGATCATCGGGAGGGGTGAAAGATTGTACCTTATTATCCTATAGTCTGCCAATTTTCCCTGTCCTCCACTAATTTGAAAACAACAGCCCGAGAAATCCTTCCCGTTTGCTTACATTTCTATCCCAGATGTTTCATCGAATTGTGTCTCATAGATGCCCCCACCCCTAGAATTGCTTTGTGCCACGTGGTTTTCTTTAATTGTAGGTATGATGGGTTACGCTCTTTATTGGGACAATCTAGAGGTGATCGGAATGTGGCCCGGTGTATTGTGAGAAGAGCATCATACCAAGTACCATCCCCAAAGGAATTAAGATGTATCTCTGAGCTGCATTACTGTCTCTGATTATCTACATCCCCACAATTTACTAAGCTACATGAATCAGGTCTATTACTTGCAGATTATCAGACTCAGCGACCGTAAATAACACATATGAAAATTATATTTGACAAATCCCAATGCTAAGAGAGCTAGCATCATAACTCTAAGCATACCCAGCATTCTAAAAATTGTGCTGAAGCACAAAAAAAATTAATACACAATCCTACAGAAATACACCTGCGCTCGCATCGCCACTGTATAATCAGTTACTCAAAGTCTCTTCAGCCTGAGTTTCCGCGGGTCTTGCGTTGATTCGGCTGTCCAGACTTCTTCCTCAAATGGAGATTTCAATGGCCCTTTGATCCGAGTGTAGTGAGTCCAGCCTTTCTCCGCTGTCCTTATTGTCGTTTCGGTAATCAAAGGATCCTGATATGGCCCTTCCCAGTCCGGCTGCAATTTAGTCTCTGTCCATGATTTTACGAAGGCTCAATCTCCAGGCCGGATGGGATGAACGGTGAATTCAAGGGGCGGAGTCTGTGCCAATAAACTCTGTTTCCGGAGGAGAGACAAAGAAGCGGACAAGCCCAGTATATACTTCTTTAAGGACAAGTCTTTAGTTTCGGGAATTGTCAATTCTCCGTTCATTCCCAAGATAAGGTAATCCAAATATGATTTCATAGGGATTAGTCCCAAATCTTTCCTTGGGGCTATTCGTACTCGCAAGAGAGCGATAGGTAAACATTTGGTCCAAGGGAGTCTGGTTTCTATTATCAATTTAGAGTGGTATCGTTTGAGTGTTTGGTTCATTCTCTCAAACCTTCCTCATAATGACGGGTGCCATGGAGCATGGAACTCCCAGGAAATTTCCAACCCTTTCATTTTCTCCTGTAGCACTTTAGAGGTAAAATGAGTTCCTTGGTCGGAATCTATATGGTTCACTCGCCCATATCGGGGAATTATATGCTCTAATATTGTTTAGACAACACACTCGCAGTGGCAGTAGCTAGGGGGTATGCCTCAACCCAACCAGATAGATGATCTACTATGACTAGCATATATTTTAGTCTTCCTACTCTGGGTAGTTCAGTATAATCTAGTTGTATACTCTGGAAGGGTCTCAATCCCGGGTCTCTTCCTCCTGGGGTCTGTTTTCTCAAGACTTTCTTATTTACCTTTGTGCATATTATACATCCCTCACACATTTGTTTAGCAGTTGTATATATTCCTTTACATCCATATTCCCTAAGAACTAAAAGATACGTTGCTTGTACTCCCCAATGGCTGCCTTGGTGTAGGACAGCCATAATTTCTCGCATCATCATTTTGTTTAACATTTCCCTTCCATCAGGTAACATCCATTGCCTGTCTGCTGTTTTTTGCAGCCCCAAAATCTCTCAATTCTTTTTCTTCTCTTTCAGTAAATATAGGAGCTTTCCGAGGACCTGGGACAGTAGGTATTAGGGAATGAATCAGCACTCCTTGTGGGTCCAGGCCTGCTTCCTTAGCTACTTCAACGGCTAATCTATTCCCCCTAACATCTGGTTCATTTCCTTTCTGATGACCATTTACATGCACCACCGCTATTTCTCAGGGGAGGAATAGGGACTCCAAGATCCGATTAATCAACTCCTCTTGTGCGAATTCCTTCCCCCGGCTATTGATCAGTCCTCTTTCCTGCCATATCTTTCCAACAGTGCGCACAACACCAAATACATATTTAGAGTCAGTGAATACTGTTCCCTCTTTATTTTCTAATGCCCTAAGGGTTCTTTCCAATTCATAGAGTTCGCAGGTCTGAGCTTACCACCCATTTGGCAACCTTCTTGACTCTACCACACTACCTTCCATCCCGTCTACAACTGCATACCCATTTTTTCTTTTCCCGTCGGACACCCGGGATGATCCGTCTGTAAAAGGTCAGGCTCCTGCATGAAATGGAACATCTCTCAGGTCCATGCGGACCTTAGTTTGGTATTCTATAATGTCAAGGCAGTTGTGCTCTGGATTCTGAGGAGATTCTCCTTCCCCTTTCCAAAGAAAGGCAGCTGGATTTAAACAATTTTCTGTGACCATCACTAGATCATCCTTTTCTATTTATTTTGCTTCATATTTCACAACCAGCGAGTCTGTCAACCATCGCCCAGCTTTTTTGTCTAGGATCCTTCTCACTTGGTGTGGGGTGCTTACTATTAGGGCTCCCCCAAATGTAAGCTTCCTGCTTTCCTCCACCAACAGTGGCCTGCACACACTCAGGCCACCCCCGGGATACTGGATCCAATAGTTTCGAAAGATATGCCACTGGCTGTTTAATTCCTCCTCACCTCTGGGTTAATACTCCCAAAGCCGCTCCCTTTTTTCTGGTAGCAAAGAGGTGGAAAGGTTTATCTAGAGAAGTTAACGCTGACACGGGGGCATGGATCAGATCTCTTTTGAATTGTTAAATAGTTATTTTTCCTCTTCTTCCCAACTCAGACACTTAGGTTCCTCCTCTAATAGTTTGAGATATAATGTATTCATCTTTTGAGCATAAGTATCAATTCACAATCTGCAATACCCCTTTAAACCCAAAAAATTACGTAATTCCGTTTAGTCCTGGGCAGCGGAATCCCCACTATTCCCTCTAACCTTTCCAAGCTTACCTTTCGCTTTCCCTGACTAACTAAATGTCCCAAGTATTTCACTTCTCGCTCCACATAAAGTATTTTGTTTTTAGATATTGGCAGTCCCTGCTGACCCAGGAAATTCAATTCTGTTTTTAGTGGCTTCTACTACTCTTTCTCTTCTTTTTCCTGTTACTAAGAGGTCGTCTACATACTGCAACAGGGTAGTTCCCTTGGGGCTGCTAAATTTCTCCAATATTTGTTCTAACATCTGTCCAAATAAATTCGGGGATAGCGCAAACCCCTGGGGGAGTACGGTCCACTAGTATTGCTGTTTCCATCCTGGCTTGGGATCTTCCCACTCAAAGGCAAAAAAATTCCTACTTTCTTCTGCCAAGGGATAATCCCAAAAGGTATCTTTTAAACCAATCACATTAAACCATTTGTGGTCATGAGGGATCTTACTTAATAACGTATAGGGGTTTCGCACCACTGGGTGCCTCATCTGTTCTATTTGATTCAATATTCTCAAATCCTGCACCAAACGATAAGTTCCATCGGATTTTCGCACTGTTAGAATTAGGTTATTATAAGGAGACATACATGGCTCCAACAGTCCATCTCTAGCCCCTCACTTGCTGGCTGCAGTCTTCATTTACCTTCTATGGAAATGGGATATTGTTACTCATAAACAACGTCGCCTTTCCTTTTTAAACTTATTTCTAGGGGACCGATTGTATTTTTCCACGATTCCCTTCTTGAGACGATATAATAGCGTCTATCTCTTTCTCCACATCTTCTGTCAACATTGCCATTTGTACAACTAATTCTTTTTCCTGAATTCAAATCTCCAGTCCTAAGAGGATAATTAAGTCTCTCCCTAGTAAGTTACTTCCTATATCAGGGATATACAACAGTTCCCCTGTGACCCTATCCTTAGGACCTTCTATCATCATAGGTTCAAATACTGAAACAGTAAACCCTTCCCTTTTTACCCCCGAAACAGTAATTGACTGTGTTGACATTCCTACTTTCTTTGGTTTAAAATTCAGCGATGACCGTGCTGCCCCCGAATCTACTAGGAAGACTACCTCTTCCCAACAGGGTCCCACCTTCAAGTTTATCAAGGGTTCCTGTTGTGTCCCCGGCGGCAGGAACCCCTGACATCCCTATTCTCCATCAAAATTCATAAGCGGAATTGTCCTTTCTTCCCTTTGTAGATCAGGAAATTCCCACTTAAAATGCCCTATCTTTCCGCAATAATAGCATCCTGCCTGTGGAGACTTCCACCTCTGCCCCTGTCCCCGAACCCTCGATCAAATGCACCCCCTTTTCCTCTCCCTCTCCTCTTCATCTCTTTCCTATATGCTGTCACCTACCGCTCTGGTTGCTCAATATTGATTCCATTCTTTTCTTAACTACCTCATCAACTGTAGCTACCATCATTTTTACCTTCTGTTTTTGTCTCTCATCCTCTCTCTTTACAAACACTTTCTGTGCCTCTCTTAACAGTTCATCTAATGGTTTTTCGCTCCACCCTTCTATCTTCTGTATCTTTCCCTGTATGTCTGGCCATGCCTTTGTCACAAAATATACTTTCAAAAGACCCTGTACCACTCGGTCCTCAGGGTTCATTCCAGAGCATTTCCACACTGAGTCTCTTAATCTTTGCAAGAAAGCTGAGGGTGTCTCATCTTTCTCCTCTTTAACTTCAAAGGCTTTAGTTAAATTCTGCGACTTCGGAACTGCCTCTCTTATTCCTTTTAGAATCAGGTATTTCAATTCCATCATTTCTTCCCTATGCTCCTCGTTTTGATTTTCCCACTAGGTGTCTCTGAGGGGAAACTCCGTCTCTCCCTGTCCAGTATCCTCATCCCCAATGGGAAGTTCCCTTCCCATATTTTAATGGCTGCTCCTGGTATAAGTCCCCTTTCTTCCCCAGTAAATAGTACATTCAATATAGCCATTAACTAAGTCCAAGTATACAGACTGGGCCCCAAGAATTGATCAATTTGTTCAGACAGCCCTCCCGGATCCTCAACCAGGACCTTCATCTCCTTTTTAAATGTTTTGACGTCCCCACTGGTGAAGGGGGCACTTACAAACCCAATCTCTTTGTCCCCTATATTGGTACCTCCCGAAGGGGATATGTCTTTATATCTTCCCCTTTTTTGTTTTTGTTTTTCCCCCTTAGGCTTTCGTTTAGATTATCCAGATGCCTCCTCTACATCTACTTTATCTTCACTTCCTTTTGTTGCGTATTGAGGGTCTGGAACAACAACATCCCCGTCCACCGCCACTTCATCCTCCTCTTGTGGGTCATCCGTTCCCTGTCCCTGTCTGTCTGTCTCTCCTCCTCCCCCATTTTCACCTAATCTGATTTTATGGTACGGGGGCTGGAGTGCAAGCATGCAAAAGGATCCCAGGGACTGAGTGGGGCAGAGGGGGAATCCTTAGTCTTTACTACCATCATTCCCAAACTGCCCTTCCAACAGGACGCATAGTCCGCCTCTTCTTGACTAAAAGCCTGTTTTTTATTCACATACAAATCTAAATCCTGTATATCCAATCCTCATCCAAATCATATTTTGGCCAGAAGACAGCTGGATGAAGGATTGGTTCTTTGGTCCATACTAAACAACAATATTTAATCATTATCTTTTTATCTTTTTCCCTTGTACAAGTGTTACTTGTCCATTCCCTCAACATCCTCCCCAACGGAATTTCAGGAGGAATGTTACCATGGACTTTTTCTTCCTTTACCCTGTGACAGTTCGACTTACTTACCAGTCCCTCAGTGATTAAATACCCCTTTTCCCGGCCACCAAGTTAATACTTAAAAGTCAGTTTTCTGACGTTGGTCTGTGCACAGGGTTGTCTGGCCACTTTTTTACCATATTTTTTATAGACCTTCTTTCACTGTCTTATTCAGATGTCTCTCTTGTGGGATTCGTACCAGTCTCCCAAGGTAGCGGACAAAACCGGGACAAGAAACTGCTCCTCAATTGTGAATGGGAGGCATCTTCCCAGTGTCCAGGGCCAGCCACTCCCCCTGGCGATGAAAGAATATACCGGACGATCCCCCAATTGTGAGAAACTAAGCCCACTCACTTCAATGATTTCAGTGCGAGACAAGATCTGAAGCAATCAGTATGTTTATTATACGCTTGCAAGTGTGGTGCTTGAAATAGACTCGCAGAGTTTAGCAACTACATAGGATTCACTACTCCAAACCTAGGTGCCCATTGCTATTGTTCCTCTCTCGCCTTATCCGGCCTTCTGCATAATAAAGTGCAGGTTTTACTTGGCCTTTTCACCACATCCTGGCTGTGGTCAACTGTTAGGTATATCCTCCTTCACTGTGATCTATTTCCTCCACTTGTGACATTTCCTCCCTTTCCCCAACCATATTAAACCTTACGACCTTTCAATTGTTTTTTTTTTGTTTTTGCAGAAATGGGAAACAAATGCTTATACCTACTGCTTGTGCAAGCATATCTGGCTTAACCTACATCCTCATAGCACCTTATTTATTTGTCTGTACCGTCTACCATTGTTTGCAGGCACCTTTCATTCTTGTATGCACATTTTATCAAATATGAAAACAATTATATATTTCCTTCTCATAGGTATCATTCTTGTTGACTCAACTCTTGGTTGAAACAATTGTACACTGGTGTGAGTTCATTTACCTTGCATAAGTAATTATGATTACAGAAGTAACACTACTTCACCTGTAACGCACAGTTGGTAGTGTAGTGAACAAAGAAGAACAAAGGATTCAAAAAATGTGCAGCCCAGGAACAGGCCCTTTGGACAGCCGAGCCTGAGCCGGTCCAGATCAACTATCTAAACATGTCGCCCAATTTCTAAGCATCCGTATCCCTCTGCTCCTCACTTACTCATACATCTGTCCAGGCACACCTGAAATGAATCTACCATGCCTGCCTCTAGTACCTCTGCTGGCAACGCATTCCAGCACCTACCAACCTCTGTGCAAAATACTTTCCATGTCTACCTCCCCTAAACGTTTCACCTCTCTCATTGAACACGTGACCTCTCATTATTGAATCCCTCATTTGGGAAACAGCTTATCTCTATCCACCCTGTCTGTATCCTTCATGATATTGTAAACCTCAATCAGGTCCCCTCAATCTCGTTTTTTGTAATGAAAGCAGAAGTAACCTACTCAACCTCTCTTCACAGCTTGCATCTTCAATACCAGGCAACATCTGCATAAACGTTCTCCGCATTCTCACCTAAACGTCCACATAATTTTGGTAATTTGGCGACCAGAACTGTACAGAATATTCTAAACGCGGCCAAACCAAACTCTTGTACAATTTTAGCAGGACTTGCCTGCTCTTATACTCAATGCCCTATCCGGTGAAGGCAAGTGTGCCATATGCCTTCTTGACCACTCTATCCACCTGTGCAGTCACCTTCAGGGTACAAACGACCTGAACTCCCAGATTTCTCTTCTCATAAAGTGTTCCCAAGGCTCTTCCGTTTACTGTATACTTGGCTCTGGAATTATCCTTTCCAAAATCATCACCTCACATTTGCTTGGATGGAACTCCATTTGCCACTTCTCCGCTCAACTGTTCTGTCTATCTATATTCCCCTTCATTTTTTTACAGTACCTTATGTTTTCTGGCTACTCCACCAATCTTTGTGTCATCTGCAAATATCGAGGTGAGATACTGGGCTGCCAACCCTTGGAGATTGGAACATGGTAGTTGTTCATCTCACGCAGCAAGGAATAATGTTTGGATGTTTGTTCCCAGTGAAGTACCACTGTTTCCTGATGTAGATCAATAATTCAAACTATTTTTTAGGAGTCATGATTTAGAAGTTCACTGACGATACATAGTCGTGTAGTTGACTATGATAAATAATGTCAGGAACCACAGGGATGTATCCATCAGGTGGAAAGGAAAATGGCGAATGGAATTGAATCCAGACCAATGAGTGGTAGTGAATTTGGGAAGTTGTAACAATAACAGTGAGGATTCTGAGTGGTATACAGGAACAAAGAGATATTGGAATGGACATTCACAGATCCCTGAAGATTGTTGGACAGGGAGATCAGTTGTTCGAGAGGTTTTCAGATATTTTCTATTGTTGACCACAGACTGTGGATGATATTCGATCTTTAGCAACCGCCAGTTTAGGAAACAACTAACGGAACGAGTCTGGTCCATGCAATAATCTACATTTTTAAACATTCAAAGATGAAAGACAGAGGGCTGAAGTATAAATCTTTGCCCATCAAACTACTTCACCACTCAATGAATTTACCACTGATTCATCTTCAAGTCAAGCACATGCCTTGGAGGGTAATTTACAAATGGTGGAGTTTCAGTGCATCTTCAAACTTGTCCTTATAGTCGGTACAGTTTTTGAGCTTTGAAGGTTCTGTCAGAAAGGCCTGGATCACTTACTCCAGTGAATCTTCTATGTGGTGCACTCTGCTGTAATTGTGTCTTAGCAGTTAAGGAAATAAATATTCAGGTGTTGAACAATATACAGTTAAGTGACTGTATTGTCGTGGAGGGTGCCCAGGTATTGAAAATGCACGCACCTAGGCAAATGGAGAGAGTTTTGTTAAACATCTAATTTGTGCGTTGCGGACGATGTAGGCTTCATGGAGACGAGAGTTGATTTAATAATCAAAGTCTATCCGACAGACATGTTTTTGTCATCGACTTCTTTATATGGGCGGTCATGTTCCATTTCTCCTAAATACTAGCTCCAAGGACAATTACATGGAGGAATTCAGTTACATTGAAGCCATTGAATGTCAATCGAATATGATTTGATTCTCATTTGTCAGAGTTATCTTCGCTGTATTTGGCCCTTCTGTGGGTCAATCCGATTCTAATCGCTTTCTGATTTCAAGTTCCAATTCCCATCTGCGCCTGAAATTTCAACCCGTTTCCTCGCTGACATTTCTCCACCTGTCTTAATAATATGTAAGGGACAGCACAGACTTACTAACATGTTGCTAGCTCTGTATATAGTAGAACTTCGTGGAATGATTGGTTAGGTTAGGATTATTTTCCTTGAAACAAAGGAGGAGGAGGGGAACTTTATAATCACATAATAACAATTTTAAACGTTCAATATCCGTGGGATCTTCACAGGGTAGATACGGGCAGGTGGCTTGCCCTGTGCTCTGAGGAGAGCACCAGAGGACATAATCTCAGAATTAGATATTGCCCATTTAATTCAGAAATGAGGAGTAATTTCTTTGCTCAGGGGTCAAAGAATCTATGGCGTTTTCCAGTAACCGCTGTTCATACTGTGTAGTTGGGTATTTTCAAACTGTGCCAGATAGTTAATCAGAAAGATGATGAAACTTTGTCGAGCTAAGTGAGCAGAAAGGAATTCAAGATTATCAAATCAACTATGTTAAAAATCAAACAACACCAGGTTATAGTCCAACAGGTTTACTTGGAAACGGACTACCTTTCAGAGCGCCGCTCCTTAATCAGGTGATAGTCAGGTGAATATCAACTGATGAAGGAGCATCTCTCCGAAAGCTAGTGTGCTTCCAATTAAACCTGTTGGACTATAACCTGGTGTTGTGTGATTGTTAACTGTGTAAACCCCAGTTCAACACGTGCATTCCAGTCAGTGATCACGCTGGATGATGGATCGTTGAATGATTCACACACAGCAGAAATTTGTGAAAGAATGAAATGTTTGTTTCATTGCAGTAATTGTATGCGCTTCCAATTCCGAGTGACTGTTTGAAATACTGATCAGACCTTTGTATGAAGTGTTAATTTAAAATACTCATGAACAGCCCCACTGGATAAACTTGTGCTCCCGATCTCTTTTTTTCTCTTTCTTTCGATGTAAATTCATAGAAAGATAAGATTGAATGTAGGGCAGAAAGAAAAATGCGTTCCTTCTCATTACACCAAGTTCATCTACAATTGAATAGAATGACTGCTCTCACTCTTCATTTCGACTTTATGTGGTGTCGATTATTTGTGAATCTCCCGTGCTGTGATGGGCAAGAACAAGATTCTCGATCCAGTGTATACCAGAGTGTGAGGTGCAAAGAAAAACTGCTGGAGCGGTGAGTAAAGTGCGACTCGAACCCGTGAATGTGGAGCACAGCGGTATAATAACCCAGCACCATAATCTCTCGGTCTCCTCTGCACATTTTGTAGAGGGGTGACATGTGACCTCATCAGGTTATATGTGGTGAAATTCATGGATGAGAAGGTTCCAGAGCGGAATCGAATCATCAACATTGTGTTTCTGCTTTCACTAGAATTATAAGAACAGCAAATTCCAATAAATAGTCATGCTGGTCAGAATGAATAGCTGTCATTAATTCATTCTGAGTCACAACTGAGTCAGAATGAAACAGGACAAGAATTTTCCGTCATATTTACACCTACATTTGGCACATGATTTCTTCAGTCACTTTTTCTCTCACGTGAAGAAGCAACCATGGTGAGTGAAATAAAGGCGATGTTGTCGCTCAATGGCCTTTCTCATATGACTGAACCTGAATTGGATTCAATCGCAAGAAATGCTGATTTGTTCGTTTCATTTTAATTTTGCTGAAACCTCACAAGGTTCATTGTCATAATCAGAAGTGAATTAGATATATCTCATTGGAACGATTAATGTTGTATTCAAATTTGCTCTGACTTTATTTCAGTTTAAGGAAAATACTGCTTAGAAAAACAGAGGGTGCAAGTGCAAATGAAAACCCACCAGTTTTGTTGCTCGTTGATTTGTCAGATTTCACTGAGTATTAAATGGACCAAACATCATGGTGTTTGTTCTCACATCCTTAAAGCATGTGATTAAAGCAGGAAGTCGATTTCCAAGCAACTGGTCACTTCCGATTCATTATTTAATATCTTCCATTCACAACAAATAAAAATCCACTCAGTTCCATTTACAATGCTTTAGGTGGAACATTATGCCAAATCTTTCAAAATGCAGAGTTTTGGAACCGAATCTTATTCAGCTGCCCACATTCAAGAAAATTCTTTACATTTAAAGTCAATCAACTTAGACATTGTTTCCCCGCAACTTCCGACCGACTACAACCCACCTCTTCACCTTTACCTAGCCACACGCTGTCTCTCTCCTTATGAAATTTATTCCTTGTATGTCACCAAATGTGCCTTTCCAAATATTTTGAAAAACAAATTCTCGGAGTGACAGCGATTCTGTTCTCATCATTTCTTTGTCCTTCCAAAGTTTTATGCCTGGCATCTAGATGTTTATTTACTTGAAAGAGGGAATTTTCCACCTATTTACTCTGTTCAAATATTTCATAACCTGACAAAAATCCATTAAGTTTTCCTTTGTTCAGGGATAACTGTTCTCAATTTTCCAAGAAGATAAGTGAATAAAATCTCATCCTCAGTAAACCCCCATCAGCATCTTCTCTAATGGCTTTACATCCTAGTAAACACCGTCATTATCAATTCATAGAATCATAGAATCCTACAGTGCAGAAAGAGCATTTCAGTAAATCGAGCCAGTGTCGACTCCCTGAAGAGCATCTCACCTAGACCTAGTTCCCCTCCCTATTTCCTTATATTTCACCGAAAGAAGGGGAATCCCTCCCCCTTATGATTTCAAATAAACCTGTTGGAGTGTAACCTGACGTCCTGTGACTTCTGACCTCATCCCCGCGTTACCAATGGCTCATTCACCTAACTTACTGAATTCACTCCCTGGACACGAGAGGGCAGTTTAACTTTGCCAATCAACCTAACCCTCCCTCTGAACAGCAGTGCGAATTAGTGAGAAAATGTTCTATCATAGTGGGCAAATGTTGTATCATTTTTTAATGGTTTTATACCCTGGTAAAACTTATCAAAACAAATGAACCCAAATTCTATGTATCGAAACGCTACTCTTGTCCTGTACAATTTCATTCGTGCTGCGGGAAATGTTTCTTCGCTCATATTTGAATGCGTTTATGTTGTTTATTCCTTAGCTTCCTGCTTCTAGTAAATACTTCAATCCGGAACAAGTCTGTCAAATGTTTTTCATTCCAACACAGTCACAAGGTGAAGTTTGCAGAAGTCACGTGTTTGGCCGTTCACTGACCCTCTGCCTCCCTGAGAGCTGCAGCCCTTTCCCACCTTTATTCAGGCAGCACTGTCCTTCCTGTGACATGCCCCATCGAGAATGGAAGGACAAGTATCAATACCCGCACTTGGGAATGGAGCGACAGTTTTAAAACGTTTACACTGTCCCCAGCAGAGAATTGAGCCCTGTGACAGGCGGGGACACTAACCATTATACTACCGAGGGCAAGAGTGTCAAAGGAGGCCCTTCAACCAAATGTGGCCACACTTGTCAAAAACAACTGCCTAATGAATTGAATCCCATTTCAGAATGCTTATCCCACAGCCTTATAGGTCTTGGCATCAAAAGTTCACATCTGAATATTTACTCAGGTTATAAGGGTTTCTGCCGCTCTGAAAAATGCAGACAGTGTATTCCAAATTCCAACCAACCACTGGCGGATAGAGCTTTTTCGCACATCTTCTCAAACCTTTCTGTCTTTCTCCTTAAGTCTCTGGCCCCTGCTGATCGATTCCTCTATCAATGGGAAACTCGTTCAGTCAACCCTATCCATACCCGAACTCAATCACCTCTTGTCCACATCTCCTTTACACTGCGACAAACACTCCACTCTGCCCTGTCTTTCTTCACAACTGAAACTCTTCAGCCCAAACAATATGCCGGAAATATCTCCTGCAATTTTCTCAGTGTGATCACATCCCTGCTATAATGTGACTTGCAAAACTGCACACAACACTCTTGTTTGAGCCTAATGAGCATTTGTTTTAAAATTTCTGGATTAGTATGAGGGCGACTCTGGCTAAGCAGAATTTATTACCCATTCCGAATTGCCCAGAGGGCAGTTGAGACTCAACCATATTGCTATGAGTCTGAAGTCACATGCAGCCCAGGCCAAGTAAGGATAGCAGATTCCATCCTGAAATGACATCAGTGAAACAGATTTTTTTTCAACAATTGTCAATGGATCTATAGTAGTCATTAGATTCTTCCTTGCAGATATCTTTTGGATCCAAGTTTGACAATCTTGGGATTGACATGGTGGGATTCAAACCTGAGTACCCAGACTATTACCTCGGTCTCTCGATTATCAATCCGATGAAATTACCACAAGACCAACGCAGAAAGCCACAAAGCTGATCCTTAACAATAAAATGTCTTTTCACCAAAACTGCCCTGGGTCTTTTCCATGAGCTTGACGCTCCAATTGTCTCTGGCCTATGTCAGTAAAAGCTGCGACATAGGGATTGATTTCACAACCGCGGTATCCAAATGGATTGATTTGTTTGGAGGCCCCGATGGTGGGATTGGGGCAAGTTCACCCAACAACAGTGACCGGAGCAGCAGCACAGACAGAACAGTATGAATGTGAAAGAGAGAGATAGATTGTGCATTTACTCAGAGAAATGGGGGGACGGATGGAAAGGAGGTTTAATGATCGTGGGAAGGACAGGAATCTCTGACAACGGGTGTGTTTGAATTCTGATATATGAAACGCAGAGATGTGAGTGAGCGGAATTTGAAGGTAAGACAATTAATTTCTGAGCATGTGTCACAAAAAGTACAACGGAGAGAAAACTTCGTGCCGTGATTTGGTTTCAAATCGAGGTTGCTGTGGTCACAATGCAAAATACCGGCAACCACGATCACAGTGACCACAGAACAGGATGTTTGCAAGCAGCAATAAGTATACTAGCAGAGGAAATGTTCGGAAGAACAGCAAATGCCCAATATCAGTACTCAGTGAACAGTGACAGGCATGTGGGAACTGAGAATGAGCTGAATCTTTCAGTTCCATGTCTTCATAGGCGGTGGAGATCACTTGAATGAGAATGTTGAAAAATGAGATTGATAGATTTCGACAAAACATCAAAGACTCGGGGGACAGTACAGGATATTGTTGAAATGTAAGCTTCAATATCATTTTAGCTTAACATCGGCACAGCCGCTCATAACCAACCGGAAACGGGATTGGGAAAATGTGTGCAGAGTTACTCTCTGGCTCTAGTGATGCAATCGGTGAGCGTGCTGTCCTTCTATGATGGTATAGAGACGCAGGAAATTCCGAGGTTGAGTGTGCTCCTGCTCAAGGGAATGCTTGTCCCCGTTTATACTATCATAGCGATTTACACTGCATCTTTCTAAGACAGCTGAGTGGCACAAGTGGAGCGTGTTGAGCCCTTAACTTGCTGACACCAAAGCAACGGCGTCGTTCGGCAGCAGAAAGAACCCCACTGATAGATTACAATTCAAATGCATTTGGCATAAGTTTCGTAGCAGTTTATCAGCAGCACATAACCCTGATTCCAAAGGTCTGTGAGTCTCCAGAAGAACAGTGAGCGATCGTTGAAGGTACGTTTCTCCAGACGACATTTGTCAACGTGACAAGCTGCAGCTGAGCTGGTGGCGTTGCGATTGAAATTGCATGCGTCCGGACATTGTGCTTAATTTTAGATATCAGAGCAAATGGTTAACTCGAGCATGCGTGTTCGGAAATGTAAATGCTTTTTTTGTTGAAAACCTTTGCAACGAAAGGAAATACTTCAGACTATCGTGCGATCGATAAGAAGCAGAAAGTGCACAGCCGCCGTGGTTGTGAGCACCGGCAATATAGGCATTTGCTTTCGCCGGACCGCACGCGTTGGTCGCTCTACTCAGCTGGTTAGTGCGTGGTGCTCATAACGCCAAGGTAATGGGTTCAATCCCCACACTGACCATGTGCAGCGCTTGTGTGGTTTGCCGCGCGGTGTCAGGGTTCACTGTCTGCAAGCGCTTGTCACATGATCGGTGGAGATATGTACTCATTCGAAAGGTAAAAACAATGACTGCAGATGCTGAAAACGAAATACTGGATTAGTGGTGCTGGAAGAGCACAGCAATATAGGCCGCATCCAACGAGCCACGAAATCGACGTTTCGGGCAAAGCCCTTCATCATTCGAAAGCTGACCATCGCTGTCATGGAACATCAACTCGTTGCTCCCATGCCGGATCCCAGCTGCGTTGTTGTGTTTCCAAACAACGTGCTCCACGACACCCGAAGCGTCCTCTGCGCAATAAAACATTTGACAGGGATAGACGCACGACTTGATCGCCGTACCCGTGATGACTGGTGGATGCTGTCTGCAGCAAAACAACCAGTCTCAATTGTTTTCACAAACAAATGCAAAACATGAAATATATGCAGTATTAGGCAGACCTGGCAGAGTCTCGGAGGAGAACCAGAGATCAGGCTTCAAGTCAATGCTTTTTTCGTTGAAAACCTTTGCAACGAAAGGAAATACTTCAGACTATCGTGCGATCGATAAGAAGCAGAAAATGCACAGCCGCCGTGGTTATGAGCACCGGCAATAGAGGCATTTCCTTTCGCCGCGCCAGTCGGTTAGCTCAGCTCTAACCAGCGCACAAGTGCTGCCCATGGTCAGTGTGGGGATTGAACCCGCGATCTTGGCATTATTAGCACCACACTCTAACCAGCTGAGCTAACCGACCAACACATGCCCACTGGCGCGAGCAAATGCCTATATTGCCGGTGCTCATAATCACGATGTCAGGGTTTCCTGCCCCCATGGAGCCACCAGGAACTCTTGATAAACTTGAAGGTGAGACCCAGTGGGGAGTAGGTAGTCTTCCTAGTTGATACGGGGGCAGCACGGTCGTTGCTGAATTTTAAACCAAAGAAAGTAGAATTATCAACACAGTCAATTACTGTTTCCGGGGTTAAAGGGAAGGATTTACTGTTCCAGTATTTGAACTTATGATGATAGAAGGGCCGAAGGATACAGTTACAGGGGAACTGATGTATACCCCTGATATAGGAAGTAACTTACTAGGGAGACATTTAATTATCCTCTTAGGACTGAAGATTTGAATTCAGGAAAAAAGAATTAGTTGTCCAAATGGCAATGTTGACAGAAGATGTGGATAGAGGGGTAGAATAAATTATATGGGCTAGAGAAGGGAATCGTGGAAAAATACAGATCCATCCCATAGAAATAACTTTAAAGAGGAAAGGGGATGTTGTTTATGAGCGACAATATCCCATTTCCATAGAAGGTAAATGAGGAATGCAGCCAGTAATTGAGGGGCTAGAGATGGACTGTTGGAGCCATGTATATCTCCTTATAATATCCTATTTCTACCAGTGCGTAAATCCGAACAAACTTATCGATTGGTGCAGAATTTGAGAATATTGAATTGTACGTTATTAAGTACGATCCCTCATGACCACAAATGGTTTAGTGTGATAGATTGAAAGGATGCCGTTTGGGAGGAAAGTAGGAATTTTTTGCCTTTAAATTGGAAGATCCCAGAAAAGGACAGAAACTGCAATACCAGAGGACCGTGCTCCCCCAAGGGTTTATGCAATCACCAAATTTATTTGGACAGATGTTAGAACAAATAATGGAGAAATTTAGCAGCCCCAAGCGAACTACCCTGTTGCAGTATGTAGACGACCTCTTAGTAACAGGAAAGCGAAGAGAAAGAGTAGTAGAAGCCACGAAAAAAAAAATGAATTCCCTGGGTCAGCAGGGACCGCGGTTATCTAAAAACAAATTGCAATATGTGGAGCGAGAAGTGAAATACTTGGGACATTTAGTTCGTGAGGGAAGCGAAAGGGAAGCCTGGAACGGTTAAAGGGAATAGTGGGGATTCCGCTGCCCGGGAATAAACGGGAATATCATAATGTTGGGGATTTAACGGGATATTTCAGATTGTTGATTGATTCTTATGCTGAAAAGATGAATAAAGTATATCTCAAACTATTAGAGTAGGAACCAAAATGTCTGAGTTGGGAAGAAGAGGAAAAAGAACTATTTAATAATTCAAAAGAGATCAGATCCATGCCCCCATGTTAGCCTTACCTTCTCTAGATAAATCTTACCAGCTCTTTGCTACCGTAGATAAGAGAGCGGCTTTGGGAGTATTAACCCAGAGGTGGGGAGGAATGAAACAGCCAGGAGCATATCTTTCGAAGCTATTGGATCCAGGATCACGGGGGTGGTCTGAGTGTGTGCAGGTCGTGGCTGCCACTGCACTGTTGGTGGGGGAAAGCAGGAAGCTTACATTTGGGGGACCCCTAATAGTAAGCACCCCACACCAAGTGAGAAAGATTCTAAACCAAAACGCTGGGCGATGGTTGACAGACTCGTGGGTTCTGAAATATGCGGCAATATTTGTAGAAAAGGATGATCTAGGGTTGGTCACGGACAATTGTTTAAATCCAGCTGCCTTTCTTTGGAAAGGGGAAGGAGACTCTCCTTAGAATCCAGTGCACGACTGCCTTGACATTATACAATACCAAACTAAGGTCTGCATGGACCTGAGAGATGTTCTGCTTCATGCAGGAGCCTGACTCTTTATAGACGGATCATCCCGGGTGACTGAAGGGAAAAGACATAGTGGGTATGCAGTTGTAGACGGGATGAAAGGTAGTGTGATAGAGGCAGGAAGGTTGCCAAATGGGTGGTCAGCTCAGACCTGCGAACTTTATGCATTGGAAAGTGTCCATAGGGCGTTAGAAAATAAAGAGGGAGCAGCATACAGTGACTCTAAATATGCATTTAGTGTTGTGCGCACTTTTGGAAAGATATGGCAGGAAAGAGAACTGACCAATAGCCGGGGGAAGGAATTCGCACAAGAGGAGTTGTTTAAACGGGTCTTCGAGTCCCTATTACACCCACGAGATATAGTGGTAGTGCATGTAAATGGTCATCAGAAAGGAAATGAACCAGATGTTAGGGGGAATAGATTAGCCGATGAAGTGGCTAAGGAAGCAGGCCTGGACACACAAGGAGTAGTGATCCATTCCCTAATATCTCCTGCTCCTGATCCCCGGAAACTCTTATATTTACTGAAAGAATTTAAAAAGAATTGAGAGATTTTGGGGCTGCAAAAAACAGCAGACAGGCAATGGAGGTTACCTGATGGAAGGGAAATGTTAAACAAAATGATGATGCGAGTAATTATGGCTGTCCTACACCAAGTCAGCCATTGGGGAGTACAAGCAACGTATCTTTTAGTTCTTAGGGAATATGGATATAAAGGAATATATACAATTGCTAAACACATATGTGAGGGATGTATCATATGCAGAAGGGTAAATAAGAAAGTCTTGAGAAAACAGACCCCGGGAGGAAGAGACCCGGGATTGAGACTCTTTCAGAGTATACAAGAAGATTATACTGAATTTCCCAGAGTAGGAAGACTAAAATATATACTGGTCATAGTAGATCATCTGTCTGGTTGTGTTGAGGCATACCACGAGCTACTGCCACTGCGAGTGTGGTGTGTAAACAATATTGGAGCACATAATTCCCCGATATGGGCAAGTGAACCATATAGATTCCGACCAAGGAGCTCATTTTACCTCTAAAGTGTGACAGGAGATAATGAAAGGGTTGGGAATTTCCTGGGAGTTCCAAACTCCATGGCACCCACCATCATCAGGAAGGTTTGAGAGAAAGAACCAAACACTCAAATGACAGCTCTCTAAATTGATAATAGAAACCAGACTCCATTGGACCAAATGTTTACCTATAGCTCTCTTGTGAGTACAAACAGCCCCCGGAAAAAATTGGGGCTATCCCCTATGAAATCATATTTGGATTACCTTACCTGGGAATGAACGGAGAATTGACAATTTCCGAAACTAAAGACTTATTCTAAATAAATATATACTGAGCTTGTCCGCCTCTTTGTCTCTCCTCAGGAAACAGAGTTTATTGGCATAGGCTCCACCCCTTGAATTCACCGTTCATCCCATCCGGCCAGGAGATTGGGTCTTAGTAAAATCATGAACAGAAACTACATTGCAGCTGGACTGGGAAGGGCCATATCAGGATCCTTTGATTGTCGGAATGACAATAAGGACAGCGGAGAAAGGCCGGACTCACTGAACTCGGATGAAAGGGCCAGTGAAATCTCCAGTTAAGGAAGAAGTCTGGACAGCCGAATCAACGGAAAACCCGCTGAAACTCAGGCTGAAGAGACTTCGAGTAACTGACTATACAGTGGCGACGCGAGTGTGGGATTATTTCTGTAGGATTGTGTATTAAGTTTTATTGTGCTTCAGCAGAATTTTTAGAATGCTGGGTATGCTTAGAGTTATGATGCTAGCTCTCTTAGTATTTGGGTTTTGTCAAATATAATTTCATATGTATTATTAATGGTCCCTGAGCCTGATAATCCGCAAGAAATAGATGCTGATGCATGCAGTTTAGTAAATTGTGGGGATGTAGATAATCAGAGACAGTACCGCAGCTCAGAGATACATCTTAAGTCCTTTGGGGATGGTACTTGGTATAATGGTCCTGACACAATACACAGGGCCACCCTCTGGTTTTCTCCCACAATCCAAAGATATACAGGTTCGGTAAATTGGCCATGCTAAGCTGCATGTTCTGTTCAGGGATGTGTAGGTTATATGCATTAGTCAGGGTTAAATTTCCAGTAATCTGAGAACAGAATGGTTCTGAGTGGATTATTCGTTGGAATGTCAGTGTCGACTTGTTGGGCCAAATGGCCTGTTTCCACACAGTAGTGATTCCATAAACTTAGAATTGTGTTTCGCTAAACAAAACTGACAAGATTTTTTAACTGTTGCATTTTAAACTTACCTTTAACTGTCAATTGTCAATATGTAAAATAGCTCCATGTTACTGAAATCAATGTTCAAACAAAACACTGCACATAAAGCCGCACAAAGATCTTCATGATCATCTAATTACTGTTCAGTGCAATAATCACAGTAAAATTTTATTGTTTCTGAGATCAATCCCCACTATCACTGTAAGGATCTGGTTATCATTCCCTTCAATAAATGCAATCGTTGTCCTCTGGTATTTCAGTTTAGTCGTTATACACCATACTGGTTGTGCAAAGCATGATTATTCTTTATTATGAAGGGCCAAGGGTTCGAACGGCAAGAGATGTTCGATCTGATTTGATGCATGCTCTCAAAGAAGTTTTCACTATAAATATTGCAAAAAGTGTGTTTGTTTGGTCTTGTTCAACTGCTGATGCTAACATTTTCAGTTCATGTTCATTAAGCAATTTGGAGAAAGTGAGGAAAGCTGTAGTGTTGCACAAGTGCAGGCACATTCAAAGAGCAGGAGTATCGAAATGATTTCTAATGAAGGGCTTATGCCCAAAACGTCGATTCTGCTTCTCCTTGAATGCTGCCTGACCTGCTGTGCTTTACCGGCACAACGCTCTTGCCATTAGAAATATTTGACTAAATATTCAGAGACAATACTAAAAGTTACCTCTGTCAATTTAATTTACTGTGCTTTCTATTCCCTGAACTTTTCATGTTAATTGCTCCTCTTTTTCTTCTTAAATCTGAGACAAATTTCAAAATATAGAACTCATTAAAATTCACATGAATTATAAATTTACATTCTCGATAAGAAAACCAATGGAAGTCGATATAGAATTCTTGAACAGCCTACACATTTGAATGAAAAAGCAATTCCTTCTAAAAAATGTTTCCACGTCTGTATCTTTTTCTCAATTCAATAATCCTGCAAGTTTATAATTGTTAGTTGATCTCTCTGAATGAGTACCTAATCAATGTCAATGTAACAGCTGAAACATTAACAACAGATTGATAACTGGGTGTTAATGACCTTATTTAAAGCCAATAAATGTTTGGTATTTACTAGAATTCCACCAGAAAACATTCTTGAATCATAATACAAGAAGTGAGATATGTGAGAGATGTGCAAACCTTATTTTTAAATGAACAAACTCCAATATTTCCAAAGCATTTCAATCTTACGGTCAAAATGAACAGGTGAATGGAAAAATAAAAACAAGTTTCTGACAATTCATAAACAGAACAACAATTACAAATTCACTTTGATCAAAGGACAGAGTAACATATAGATGAATCACAACATTTAGTGACAAAGTAGGTAATCAGCTGACCGACAAGTAATAGGTGGTAGCATTTGTTAGTTTACTGAAGAAGATATCATCTTTATTTCCAACTTATAGCACGAGATAATAAAGTTTAATGTGTTTCAATTGTTTGGACTTGCCCCTTTGCAACAAACAAAATCACTCTAATTACTTAGACATCGTAATCTTTAATTCTGCAAATTTTTCAAATATTTTCCAGGAACGTATAAGCGACAGAATTCGATACAGGTATCCCCATTATCCCAAAGTAAAGCATTATTGTGAAACCTGACATAAACTGAAAAGGCGTAAATCGAAGAAGCATTAATTTATATGGGAAAGACCTCCCCTTTTCTTCGTAAAAGTGAACATCCTCTTCAGATTTCTTTCTGTTAGAGAAAACAGGGACAGATGTAAGTCTTCTGCAAAAGCAAAGTGGCTAAAGCGAATTTTCCAACACATATTTCTTGGTAACCTGATACAAATAAGTATCAGATTTTGTGATTATTGATATAATAAATAAAAGCAGATCTAATGTTGGATTGAAAAGCAGTTCGATCTGTGCTTAGGTACTCTCTAATCACCATTCAGATAGCTCTTGATATATTTGTGGTGAAGGTGTGATTTGAAACCTTCCCTCGGGTCTAGTAATAGAGACACTGCCACAGCTCCACAGGCTCCTTTCGTAATGTTCCCACTCAGGACGGTAGGACTACAATATTATGTTTAATATGGTTACTCAAATGAAAACTAATCAGCTGTTTATTGTAGTAATTCGAATGGAAATTAATTAGGTTGTTTCTGTGTGTAATGGACTGGAAATCAAACAATATTTTACACTAACAATAGAATAAATGAATGATAGTCTTAAATAAAGAGAATCTCATGACAATCCTTTGAAAGACAAATTGAGAAAACTGCGTGATCATTGTACTTTAATTTTAAAAATGCATCAGTCATTCAATGTGAATATTCAGCCTACGACAAGTTCCCTTCCTTTCAACAATGTACAAATTCCACAATTTCAAAATGAACAGTCAGTGATAAAGGAAGGAACAAACAGATGCTAATTCTATTCTCTTCACATAAACGTGCGATGAATTTTAAGTAAGTTTCATATATTTAAAAAGGAAACTCTTATTGTGGTTCCAAATACAATAAATGTTAGCATGAAGTGAAACATAATCAAATCAATTTAACTGTGTTTTCTCAGTTAAAATACCGTTCAATATTCAAAGTAGTCGAGAGATTGTACACTATAATATCTTTACATTAATTCAGTGCTGAGACATAATTCCATATTTACACCCCTTATAGTGAAGCAAATTTGTGCCAATAGTCTGAGCAGGTCAGGGAGGTCTTTACTGAGTACTTTGCTTCAATCATTCACGAGTGTGTGGGACCTTCTCCTTGTGAGGACAACGTGAATCAGGCTGATATGGTCGAACAGATCGATGTTAAGAGAGAGAATGTGCTGAAAATATTTAAAAATCATAGGGATAGATAAGTCCACTGGGCCAGAAAGGATATAACTTAGGTTGTTATGGGAAGGGAGGCAAGTGATTACTGTGTTTTGGCAATGATCTTTGCATCCTCACTGTCCACTGGAGTCATACCAGATAATTGGAGGGTGGCAAACGTTATTCCCTTATTCAAGAAGGCAATTGAGATGATCCTGGAAATCATTGATGAATCAGTCTTACATCAGTTGTGGGCAAATATTTGGAGAGAATTCTGAGAGACAGATTTTATGATTATTTGGAAAAGGATAGATTGATGAGAGATGGTCAGCATGGCTTTGTGAGCGGCAGGTTATGCCTCACAAGCCTCATTGAATTGTTTGAGGTTGTGGCAAACACATTGGTGAGGACAGAGTAGTGGATGTGGTGTATAAGGATTTTAGCAAGGTGTTTGATAAGGTTCCCCATGGTAGGCTCATTTAGAAAGTAATGAGGCATGGGATATAGGGAAACCTGCCTGGTTAGATAATAAATTGGCTGACCCATAGAAGACCGGGTGAGATTAAATGGATAGTTTTCAGCTTGGAGCACGGTGACCAATGGTGTTCTGAAGGGATTCGTTTTGGGACCTCTGCTCTTTGTGATTTTTACAAATGACTTGGATGAGGAAGTGGAAGGGTAGGTTAGGAAGTTTGCCAATTACATGAGGGTTGGTGGAGTTGTGGATAGTGTGGAGGGCTTTTGTAGGTTGCTAGAGGACATTGACAGGATGCAGAGCTGGGCTGAGAAGTGGCAGATGGAGTTCAACCTGGGAAAGTGTGAAGTTATTCATTTTGGAATTTCAAATTTGAATGCATATTTTCAGATTAAATGCAGGATTCTTGACAATGTGGAGGAACAGAGGGATCGTGGGGTGCACGTCCATACATCCCTCATAGCTGACATCCAAGGTGAGAGGGTTATTAAAACGGTGCATAGTTTGTGGCTTTCATTAGCGGGGAGATTGAGTTTAAGAGCCACGAGGTTATGCTTCAGCTCTATGGATACCTGATGAGACAACACTTGGAATATTGTGTTCTGTTCTGATCACCTCACTAGACATAGGATGCGGAAGCTTTAGAGAAGATGTAGATGAGATTTATCAAGATGTTGCCTGGACTGGAAGGCATGTCTTATGAATAAAGGTTGACAGAGCTGGGGCTTTGGTTATTACAGTGAAAGATGATGATAGTTTCCTTGATAGCTTTCTGTAAGATGATGAGAGGCATAGATAGAGTGGATAATGAAAGACTTGCCCCACAAACTGGCATAATTTTAAGATGAATGGGGAAGTTGTGGGGCGATGTCAGAGATAGTTTCTTTATAGATAGTGGTGAGTGTGTGGAATGCACTGCCAGTGGTGGTAGTAGATTCAGATCCATCAGGGACATCTAAGCGACTCTTGGATAGGCACATGGATGATAGTAAATGAAGGGCATGTTGGTTAGTATGATCTTAGAATAGGATAAAAGGTCGGAACAACATCGTGGCCAAAGGGCCTCTACTGTGCTGTACTGTTGTATATTCTATGGATTGAAATAAACAATTATTATATATTAACAACATATAGATTTTCAAAATAATATTAGCATTCTTAAGAATAATGATAAATTTCATCTTGCTATTTGACTGTACTATCTGCAAAAATGAACAGGAATTGTTGCAGGGAAAAGTAATTCGGTTTTTCTAAATTTATAAGGCTTGGATTACACAGATCATTCAAATGAGCAAAAAGTCATATTTTAACATTGCACGTTGCATCAGAAATAATGGATTCTTTTGTAGGTGTGTTGATTGGAAATAAAATGGATTTTTATATTACTGTATTGGTACTCGGGAAGATTGGATTAAATTCAAATATAAACTTCACTGTAGTTGTTAGCAAGACTAAACTAAAGCATACTATAATTATTGTCATGCAAATGCCTTAACAATTACTGTTAGAATCCTGAAGAAGGTTATATTGTACCATTTTTCAAACAGTCAATAAATTAAATTGTGAACCTCAGTATACTTGTTATCCAGACAAATTATTATGCAATTATTGTAATGGTAATGATTTGAAAACAAATGCTAAAACATAAACAGATAAATTGGTTCAATACTTTGTCAGCATGTTGCTCTGAAATTGATTGGATTTTTATTAAGATCGGTAAACTGAGGGACAAAATATAATAGCTCGCTTGATAGAATTGATGGAAAAAATGAGACAGTGTTTATTGAACAGAATTGTGTTTGTTTAAAAATGCAGTTGATGCAAGAAAAATATATATTCCTCCATTGGTTTTCTTGTAGAGATATGTTTTTTTTAAAATTGTCATGATTAAAGGTTGAGACACTTGTGTCAGAGTCTGTAAAGGGGAGAGTGAAAGAGAAAGAAATTCTAAAAAAAGCAGAAAGGAAAGGTACTGGCGAGCAGAGGTGTTCCAACTGTAGTGTCTCACCCTGCCAACATCTTATTGGGTGAGCTGGAATGCAGACTAGTCAAGCAACAAGCTGACACAGTCATATGCACAGAATCATAGCTTACAATGTCCGAGACACCATCGTCACCATCCCTTTATGTCCTGTCCCACCGGCAGGACATGGATGTAACTGAAATGCTGGAACATGCAGGGTAATGGACTAAGATCGGCAGAATATGATCAATGTGATTTATTTGACACTTCTCCAGAATATTAATCTCCAGTCCAATTTGAAAAGTCACTATTGTCATCAGACTTGAACTACAAATATCAGAAAACAAATTATCAGAAAGTTACAGTACACTTTGCCAATCCTGAGTATGTGTTGGCTGCAATAGAACTCTCCAGGCTTTACAGCTTTTTGTACTCACCATTGAGGGCAAAATTTCAGACTGAACTCTGCCCTCTATGCTTCAATAATCTGTTTTTTAACATATTTCTTTGGTAGCTGCACATCTTGTTTCCTTGTTCCTTTCCCAGCTCTAACTCCATTCCCCGTTGCCTTGAGGGACCACCATTTCTGCTGTTTAATCTCTCCTGCCTTCCCCCGTGTGACAGACTGTCTTGATGTCCTTGTCTCAACCCCACTTTGCTCACAACCTGTTATATTTCTGATGGTTCCCAGACCTCTGTAACGTTCACTGCACCCCCGGGTCAAAAGTTCGAGTTTTGAATTCTCTTCCTCCTGAGATAATCAAATTTTTTTCCGGTTGCAGTGCCCCCAGATTTTATTTTGAAAAGCAGAGCATTTGTGTCAGAGTCAAGTATTTGTGAGCCTTCATCCACAATTCCGAGCATTTGGATGTAATTTGTGACCCTCCCACAGATGTATATCGTTACTGGATTGGCTATGCTAACATGGTCGCTGTGTGCAATCTAGGTGGGTTGGGCTAGCCATGGTTAATGTGGGGTTATGGAGGTAGGGTGGGTGAGCAGGTCTTTGCAGACTCGATGGTCCGAATAGACTCTTTCTGCACCCATGGGATTCTGGGATTCTACCTAGTTGTGATTGCTATCATGTTTTCCTCATGCCAGGTTCATTCAACTCAGATATATATGCTTCCTTTATGATTCTGTGGGTGCTCACTCACTCATTTCCTTCGGTTTTACATCAATTTCATACTGTATGTGAGGGTAGGAATGGATTTGTAAATATAAATACTCCAACCAAAATCCCTCACAGGTCAGGAAGCGTTTCTGCTACTTTCATCACTCACAAGGAAGAGGAAAATAAGGGTTCAGTCACAAATTTTACAGGGACATAGCGGTTATAATCACCAGGAAAGGCTGAACAGCTCAAAATGCTTTTCTCAAGAAAAGAGAAGGCTCAGAGACAACCTGTTACAAGTAGAAAGATTTGTGTCTGTGTTTTCAGAGATTTGAGGTTGAAATCATTGGTTTGGAAGAATGTTTCATTGCCCCGATCATCAAAGGTGCTATTTAAATGTGCACCGTTCTTTCTATCTGTCTGAGTTAACAATCAGATGGACAGGGCAATGTCTGAGTGTCTTACCAAATCCCTGATTGAATCTGTCTCCGCCCACAAACTCAGGTGCCTCGCCACTCACTGGGTCATGGATAAACTCTGCCGTTACAATGAGCACTGTCTTTGCTGTCACCGCTCCTCGTACTTCTCCCTAATCCCCACTTTCCTTCATTAAATCCCAGCAGCCTCTAGTCCACCCACATGGACATGTTGAAGAGCATGACAGGAGAATGGATTGAGACCGAGAGTTCAATAGCCAGAATAAATTAGGAAGAAGGAAACAAACGGTGATTGTGGATACCAGGGGTTACAAACTCCAGGATTAGTCCTTGTGGGCATTCCCGCAATAATACAAGACAGCATTCCATGATGAGAGTTAAACCCGGGTGGCCGGAGAGGGAGCCACTGAACATGAGCAGGTTTAGTTCAAACACAGGAGGTTTGTTCAGTCAGAAACAGTGTGTTCGACATGGAGGTGAAGTGAGCAGTGAGGGGAAATGTTACCACAAGTTGACGATGGATAACTTTCATTGGAATAGGAGGAGGCCATCCAGACCCTCGACTTTACTCTGCCATTCATGATGATCATAGCTGATGTGTGACCTAACGTACAATTTTCAAAACCCTCTAATTTTATCAATAAACTCCTCTGCAACAGACAAGATGAGTATTGGAAAACTAAACATCTGAAAATGCTGGGAAATCAGAAAAAAAACCCAGAAATTGCTGAAAAAATTCAGCAGATCTGGCAGCATTTGTGGAGAGTGAACCTTTCAGGAGCAGTGACCGGTCAGGTGACCAGCTGCAGCTGATCATTCTGCCTGTTCTGGAACACTCTCTGGAACAGGTTGTGGTGTGAGATTGTCAATAATAACTGAGAGAAACAGGAGGACGGACTCAATCAGAATAAGGAATTCATTTAGCCGTCCCAGTGGGACACTCACCGACACAATCACACTGCGGAGAGGCCGTTCACTTGCCCCATGTGTGGGAATGGATTTACTCGATCTTAAAATCTGCTGAGGCACCAGAGATAGCACAGTGGATTTACACCCCTCACCTGCTCCATGTGTGAGAAAGGATTCATTCAAATCTCTCACCTGCTGAGACATTAGTGCATTCCCACCGGGGACAGGCCATTCACCTGCTCAGTGTGTGGGAAATCATTCACTCAGTCCTCTGACCTGCTTAAACACCAGCGAGCTCACTCTGGGGAAAGATCATTCACTTGTTTCCAGTGTGGGGGGAGATTCACTCAAATGCAGCACCTGCGGAATCCCCAGTGAGCCCACACAGGGGGGGGAGAGGACATTCAGATGGTCAGTCTGTGAGAGAGGATTCAGTGATTCATCCTGCCCCGCTGAGACACCAGCAGGTTCACTCTGGGTAGGAACTGTTCACCCCTCTGTGTCACAAGGGATTTGCTGCGTCTTCAACATGATTGAGAGACCAGTGAGTGCTCACAGGGAAGTGGTCATCCCCCTGCTCCGTGTGGACTGCAGGACTCTGATTCTGATGTTACTGTCCATCAGAGTCAGGAGTGGACCTTGTACATGATGACACTGCTGGAGTATTGATGTTGTTGTTAACCACATTAACTGGGCTGGAGCTGACTGAACTTACATTGTCATTTTCTGAACCTCAGGATGTCTCTCTGGGCGTAAGTCTCCACAGACAGCAAAGTGACAATAAACAGGGATCATCTGTTTTGATTTAAATTGTGATTGTAGCACTGCTGCTTCACAGCACCAGCTGCAAGTTTGGAGTACAGCCTTGGCCAACGTTCGGTGTGGAGTTCCCACATTCTCCCCATGATAGTGTGGGTCCACTCCAGGTGCTCTGGTTTCCTCCCATAGTCCAAAGATGTGCAGGTTAGGTGGATCAGTCGTGCTAAATTGTCCACAGGATCCAGATTGTGCAGACGAGGTGGATCAGCCATGGGAAATGCAGGGTTACAGTGATAGAGTGCTCTGGGCGTGATGTTCTTTGGATGGTCGGTGGAGATGATGGGCCAATGCTCTCCTTCCACACTGGAGGGATTTTATTCTATGATTGAGAACAAAGACTACACAGCAGAGTGCCCTTGGAGAAGGAGCATGTGGTGTGTATCAATGCTCTCGATGCCTTTAGATAGAGGTGGGCACCGCAGGGGATATAGTGCTTTATCTCCAACGCTGCCCCCTCCGCACAACTCTACATTATTTAGTCCCTTCTCACTCTGTCACTTGTAATGGTTTGCTTGGCCCATAAGGGGCTTGTTTGGGAATATTCAATTGATTGCACAAATGGTTTACTGCTGGCGATTATATGTCTAGATTAGAGTGGCGCTGGACAAGCACAGCAGGTCAGGCAGGATCCGAGGAGCCAGAAAAGCAACATTTTGACAAAAGCCCTTTTCCAGCACCACTCTAATCTATACTCTGGTTTCCAGCATCAGCGTTCCTCACTTTTGCACTGCTGGTGATTAGATGTTAACCAAAAGCAAAACGGTGTAATGATAATTTTGATGGTGGAAAGGTTGCTGTGATCACATTTCTGGGTTGGAGAAATAGGGAAAAAGAACGCTTCACAGCTAACAGCATGAGAACTGAAAAGCAGTTAAATCAAACCAAAGGTTCAGAAAGGGAGTGAATATTTCTCTGGAGTTTGAGTAGCTGGAAAGTGATAGGGTCCGGGAATAGACAGGATTTTGTTTTATAGAGATTGAAAGCTTTAAAACTGTTATATTCAGAGAGTTCAATTTATTTTCTTTAATTTTATTTGCTGTGCAAAAAACTTTTGCAACATTTTAAAACCAAAATTTAAAAAACCTTGTGTTAAAGATAAATGTGAAATAAAATCCATCAAACCATCCCACACTGAAAACTGTTGTGGAAGTGCAATCTCCTGGAGAATCCATGCCCCCTTCTTCCTACCCGGGCTCCATGGCTATATACATACCTGGAAGATAGCAGCAGAAGGAGACCATTCAGCCTCTCAATCCTGCTCCACCATTCAATGGGAAACAGCTGACCATCCAGCTCAGTCTCCTGTTCCTGCTGTGTTCCAATCCCCTTTTATGATTTTACCTCGAAGAACTATATCTAAGTCCTCCTTTAGCTTCACTGCCATTTGTTCCAGTGATGTTTCTGTGTTACTGTGTGGGGGTAGGAGGGGGTAATGTGATGGTGCTGCCTCCTGGAGGATGCACTAAGCGTCCCTCATCATCCTGCAGTAACATCAACTGGGTTTCAGCAACGAGAGATAGAACTCATTTCCAGGATATGGGCATCACTGGCTCAGCCAGCATTTATTCCCCATCTCTAGTTGCCCATGAGAACATGGGAGTGAGCTGCTGTCTTGAACCATTCACAGTCCATTTGGCGCAGAGAGACGGACAATGCTGTGTGGGATTGCGTTGCAGACTTTTGGCCGAGTGATTCTCTATCTTTGGTTCTTCAAATGCTGGTTAACTTAATCGTGATCTGCGCATGACTTTGAGAATTCAGTCTCAAAGCTTCACCATCTAGCACCCAGTATTAAGGAATATGTACAGATTAGAAATTCAGAACAGATAATTCTAGTTTCTCTGGAATATCTTTTTCCCCTTTCTTCCCCCGAAGCTGTAACCCTCCAGCCCATTTACTCTGTCCCAACATTTTGCTTCTGCAACCCCCTAATGTTAACCCTCCACATTCTCATGGAGTTACTGATAAACAGATCCATGCCACCACTTCGCATCCCTGGTTAGACTCTGCACCCTTTCTGGGTTCACTTCCGTTCCCTTCAGTTGCTGCAAGTCAATAATGTGACAGCAGAATGAAACAAATGGAAACAGGAAGGGAAGTGACAAATCCTGGACAGAAGAGTAACCTTCAGTCTGGGAGAATGGGTCAGATCTTTCTTTGTTTCCCATTCGTTGATTCCCACCATTACAATGAATTGTGGATGGAGAGTGGTCCTCCATGGGTGTGGTGACACTTTGACCCCCAACTGATCAATACTATGAGCAGATGCATTCCTCCTTCAGCCAATCACAGTGTGAAATACTTTCCGCAAAGTATACTTACACAAAGCACATGCTCCAAAACCCGCCCACATTCTGTACATGTACAATGCTGGGTTTCCCCGCACACGTGTGGTCTCTGCTTCAGGGATTGTGGGAGTTGCCGTCTCCATGAAGCCACTGGAGCCCTGTCTCTGGAAAGTGAATGAAAAGTGTGGACTGGAGGGTGTTGTGTATAGTATCCCCATTCAAACACACAGAACATATGGACTGTCACTGGGCTTTACTGAGACACCTGCTTCCATAACCTGATTTTCTGATGTAAGGAATACAGATACAGCCAACTGGGGCGTGTGGTGGTCAATAGGAGGAGCAGATTTTATGCAGAGGTGGCTCAATGGTTAACATTGCTGACTCACAGCGTCAGGGACCTGGATTTGATTCCAGCCTTAGGTGACTGTGTGGAGTTTACACGTTCTCACTGTGTCTGTGCGGGTTTCCTCTGGGTGCTCCAGTTTCATTCCAAAGTCCAAAGATGTTCAGGTTAGGTGGATTGGGTATGATAAATTGTGCACAGTGTCCATGAATGTGCAGGTTAAGCCATTAATCATGGGAAATACAGGGAATGGGTGATTCTGAATGGGATGCTCATAGGGCTGGTGTGGACTATGCACTATAGGGACTCTATTCTATTGTCATGAAGAATAATATACTTGTTGCGATGTGTTGTGAATCTGTAGAATTCCCTTTTCAAAATGCGATGGATGCCAGGACAATGAGTAAATTTAATGCAGAGATACAGATGTTTAATTTGCAATGAGTTGAAGGGTGAGAGAGAGCAGGCGGGAAAATCCAGCTAGAACCGAGGTGAGCTCAATCATCACCGGATTAAATGGTGGAGCTGGTTCGAAGGGCTGCACTGCCTCTCCTGTGCCCAGGGCTTATCTTCTTACGGTAATAACTGGAAAGCTGAATCCAAAACTCACTACCTTCACCAAAGGACATTTTCAGAAAAAGTTGGGTAGTCCGGTGGATTTGCGTTCCAAACTTAGTGCGGAAGAATGTAGAAGATAATGATTTTGCAATTTTAAACTGAGGAGAGTTAAAAATCACACAACAACAGGTTATAGTCCAGCAGGTTTAATTGGATCATGATGAAGGAGCAATGCTCCGAAATCTAGTGTGCTTCCAATTAAACCTGAGGGACTATAATCTGATGTCAAGATTTTTAACTTTGTACACCCCAATCCAACATCAGCATCGCCAAATCATGTAAACTGAGGGGAAACAGTGATTTATGGTTTTAGACTGTGTAGTACATTCACACCGTCCACAATACTCTGTTGTGAATATCTATCCTGTTCTTTATTACAAAGCCAAGGTCTCTGACAATGAAAACCAAAACACCCGGGAAACGTCGCCTCACCTCGTAATCTGATAAAAGATTTGTGATAAGTCTGATTGAATTTAGAATACAGTTGGAAAGCGGGAAGATTATACCCAATCCTAAGATCCTGTGCTTAAACAAAGGAGACTACAATACGATGAGGCAGGAGTTGATTAATGTAGACTGGAAGCAAAGACTTTAGGGTAGGACAGTTGGCAGACAGTGGAGGAATTAGAAAGAATTTTTTCAAACTGCTCAGCAAAAGTATATATCATTGAAAAGGAAGGACTGGAGGAAAAGGAGTAATCTGCCATGGGCGGCTAAGGAAATAAAGAAGTCTATCAAATTGAAATTGAAAGCATACAAGTTGGCAAAGACCAAGGAGAAACTAGGAGATTAGAAAAACATCAAAGATCAACAGAAAGCTGGATGGGATTGGGGGAGAAAAGCGATTAGTCGCTATCCCCAGGGCCAGAATAGCTGTTTACACTGCTAGAGGGGAACCTATTGTGTGGGGAACATATGGTCACTGTAACTGTTACCATAGAGATAATCCTGATCAAGTTAAAAATCACAGCACAATCCAAAAGCTTGTACTTCCAAATAAACCTGTTGGACTATAACCTGGTGATGTGTGTTTTTTAACTATGCCCACCCCACTCCAACACCGTCTCTTCCACATCAGAATCCTGACAGACAGCCCCACTGAAACTGAACCACCTGTCAGATACCTGACTGAGCCACAGGGCAGTGGGGGAGGGGTATGTGGTTTAACCACAAAGTGTTGAGCTGAAATCTACTTTTTAACTGCCATTGCCATGGAGATAATATTGAGAGACAGCATCCATTCAACACCACAAAACACTAAGGTATAAGAATGGGAGCGGCACATCGGACAGGCGGGGAGTTACCTGATGCTGCCTGGAGGTATTCTACATGTACACTATCCAAGTAACTGCCATGCCTCATCAATAAAGACTAAAAGACGACCTCTCAGAGTTCTGTGCCCAGTTATTTCTATCCAGCAGGGTTCAGGAATAAGAGTACACTGCAGTCAGTCTTCACAGTGGAGTATACGAAGAACATGCCAGTAATTGACAAGGAGACTGAGGAAGGTGAGGACCTTGGAATAACCATTATCACGAGAGAGTTAGAGTCGGGCAGGCTAATGGAGCTAAAGGTAGATAAGTCTCTTTGCCCTGATGGAATACATCCCAGGGTGCTACCAGAGATAGCGGGAGAAATAGTAAATATAATTGCAGTCAGAGTCCTACAGCAAACTGGCCCATACCGGCAAAAATGTCCATCCACGCGAACCCCATTTCCCTGCACTTGGCCCATCTGCTTCTGTCCCTTTGCTATCCATGTATTTGTCCAAATGTCTTTTACATGTTGCTAATATACCCACCTCAACCACTTCCACTGGCAGCTCAGTCCATATACATACCACCCACTGTGTAAAACAGGTGCCCCTCAGGTTCCCTTTCATTCTTTCTCCTATAACCGTAAACAGATGCCCTCCACTCCTTGATTCCCTGGGTAAAAGACTGAGTGCATTCACCTTACCCATGGCTGTCATGGTCTTATAGACTTCTAGAAAAGAACCCCTCTCTGTTTCCTTTGCTCTAAACAAAAAAAAAATCCTCGCTTGTCCAACGTCTCAGACCCCTGAGCCCTGGCAAAAATCCTTGTAAATTTCATCTGCACTTTTTCCAGTTTAATAACTGAATCCTACATTACATTCATCACATTTCCAGTATTTCCCCACGGCGTTGGAACCGACGTGACAACGCCAATGGATTACTAACCATGATCGATAATTAACTCATTTACAACAATCCCGTTTTCATAGTTTGTTCCATTGTGCAGGTATCCTTATCTCTTTCTGGTTGAATGGTTCATTAAAAATTGTCCTCATACAAACCAAATCTGTAGCTTAATTGTTTCTGGGAAATGAGCCAAGTGTTTTCAGATTATTAAAAGCAAATGAGATCTCTGTCCACAGTCACAAGCTAACATGGACTTGGCTGTGTCTCAGTACTTTATCCAGTCACACTGACATTTCAAATATTCGCCCACGGACGAAATACACACCTTTCCTTCCACGTGAATGTGGAGTTTGCACAGTCTTTCATTGTCTGCGTGGGTTTCCTCTGGGTGCTCTGGTTTCCTCCCACAATCCAAAGACTGACAGTGCAGGTCAGGTGAATTGGCCATGCTAATTACCCATAGTGTTCGGAGCTTTCGTCAGAGAGAAATTAGTCTGGGTGGGTTGCTCTTCGGACGGTCGGTATAGACTGGTTGGGCCGAAGGGCCTGTTTCCACACTGCAGAAAATCTAATCTAATCAAATCAATGAAGCTGACTCGGAGCTTCCGGGGTGTTGATGAATCCTCCCCCCACCTCCCAGGGTTTCCTTCCTGGTCAGACCATTTTTTTTCCCAATCTGGAGCCTCTTATTTATTGCCCCCACTCCGACCTCTGATGAGAACCATCCTGCACACAGTGGCCAAATCATATCTGGTTGAACGAAAATGAACCAAATTAGAACTCTAAATACAGGCTCACCCCTGTCCCTCTCCATAACATTCCTGGATCTTCACAAGAGTTCTGATAAATTTCTGCAAAATGCTTCCCCATTCATACTTTGACCACTTGTCAGGATACCAGGGGAGGGGCCATTCCCCTGTGTCCTACTTTCAGAGGGAGGAAGCTGCCAATGACAGATTAATCCCACACACCCACAGCCTCCCTGGCACTGACCCATACTGCACATACGCCAACAATTGGCCAGCACTGCGCCCGTTCACTGGTCTCCCCTCCGACAGCACATGCTCCAGATCGCACAGGAGCCTGGGTGCTTGACCGAAACTGCTGCCCAATAGAGTGGAGGGCGTGGGCTGGAGCACTGGGGCAATGGGATTGTAAACAATGAATGAGTGTGGAGGACACTGGGGGATGTATAGGTCAGTGAGGGAGCAGTGCAGCAGCAGGACGGGATCCTGGACAAACTGAGCAATTGGAGAGTCTGACAGGAGAGAAACTACAGGAAGGTTCTGTTTCGAGGCTCAGGCAGGGACAGCCGGGAGACAGTATGGCCTGGTGGCTTGGGCACGTTTTCCAATCAGCCTCTTCAAAGATGCTGTTACTCAACTCTGAACCCGATCCTCCTGGTCCAGAGGTAAGGACACTACCACAATTTCTTGTTGGGCTAGTGGAAAGAAGGGAAGATTTTCTCAATCTAATTCACATAGAAACTCCATGAGCTCCTCCCACTTACTGTCTACGATGGGGATTGAGGAGAAAGAGCAGGTGGAGGGGGTTAGGAATATCGAGACTGCGTTTCCAAAGGAACTCACCTGTGTTGGTGATATCAACAAGACTCAATACAACGTCGCTAACACAAAGCTGGTGTACGTGAACTTTATCCAGAATATTAACACCCATAACTGGGTGACGCAGACCCCAATGTACAGAATTAAGTCTTGGATGTTAATAACGGCTTTGTGTATGAGAAATCACTTCTCATGAACTTGAGTCAATTTTTTTGAAGTAACAATAAAGTGGATTGATGAGGGCAAAGCTTTGGAATGATCTATATGGACTTCAGTAAGGCGATCAACAAGGTTCCCCATGGGAGACTGGTTAGCAAGGTTAGATTTCATGGAATACAGAGAGAACTAGCCATTTGGATACAAAACTGGTTCAAAGGTAGAAGACAGAGGGTGGTGATGGAAGGTTGCTTTCCAGGTTGGAGACCTGTGACCAGTGGGGTGTCACAAAGGATCGGTGGATCCACTAATTTACATAATTTATATAAATGATGTGGATGTGAACATAGAAAATATTGTTAGTAAGATGACATCAAAATTGGAGGTGTAGTGGACAGTGAAAAAGATTATCTCAGATTACAACGGGAACTTGATCAGATGGTTGAGGACTGGCAGATGGAGATTAATTTAAATAAATGTAAGGTGCTACATTTTGGAAAAGCAAATATTAGCAGGATGTATACACTTAATGGTAAGGTCCTCGGGGCTGCTGCTGGACAAAGAGACCTTGGAGTGCAGGTTCATGGCTCCTTGAAAGCAGAATCGCAGGTAGATAGGATAGTGAAGAAGGCGTTTTGTGTGCTTTCCTTTATTTGCCAGAACATTGAGTATAGGAGTTGGGAGGTCATATTGCCGCTGTACAGGACATTGGTTAGGCCACGCTTGGAATATTGAGTGCAATTCTGGTTCCTTCCGTTGAAAACAATATTACGAAACTAGAAAGGGGTCAGAGAAGTATTACAAGCATGTTGCCAGGGTTGGAGGATTTGAGCTACAGGGACAGGATAAATACACTGTTTTCCCTGGAGCGTCAGAGGCTGATGGGTGACCTGAGAGAGTTTTATAAAATCAGTAGGGGCATGGATAGGGTAAATACACAAGGTCTTTTCCCTGCGGTGGGGAGGAGGCACGATGGGGGATGGGAGACAGAGGGGGGAGACCGAGAGGGGAGGGTGACCGTTATTTTGTAGATCTACAACACAACCATGTTCCTTTTTTCTCCCTATCCCCTTCAATCTCTCTGAAGGGCCCAGAACAAGTGCACAAACCCTGGAAAGTAGAGCTTCAGGGTGATCAAGTGCTGAACGTTGCATTTGGGCCGCTGACCCTTATTGGTCTGTGCACTTATCAATAAATGGACCTGGGTTCAATTCCACTGTCCTGGATTCATGTCTCTGGCCACAGACACGCCTGTCTCTGACCCTGACTAGTGGATTCACTGTCACTATAGTTCTTCCATTCTCATTCCTCCAGTTCTGTGCAGCGGAGCTATCTGTGGTGTCATGAATCTGGCTGTTGCTGATTTCCCCTGAGAGGCCACCCCACCCATTCCCCACTTATAGAATCCCAAGAGGTGCACAATATCTGTATGAGAAGGGAATAACCGCTGGGGTGTCCTGCACTTCCTTCCTGAACCTTTTATTTGATCTGATGGTCACCCATTCCCTTTCTGTCTGTGTAACCCTCACCTGCAGTGTGACGAACACACTAAATGTGCTGTCCATAACATTCTCAGTATTTCTCCACAGTAAGTTCACTCACAGCTCCAGGTCTGAAAAACAGTTTCCCAGTAGCTGCAGATGGACACACTTCCTGCACACATAGCCGTCAGGGACACTGGAAGCGTTCCTTGTGTCCCACATTGTACAAGAGGAGCACACCACGGGTCTGAGGTCTCCTGTAACAATGTGTTTCTAGATTCAGCTAGTTACTCCCATTAAGAGAATTTAAATGAGCGAGAAAACTTCCTTCACTTCAAACATTTCCAATATAATCAAAAGCCACAATCTTTACTTAAGCTGACATACTTTTAAAAACTGTTTAAAAAAAACTCAGCAGGTTTCACTTACAAACTGGATGTTCCCATTGGGACCATGCGAATTTCTGAATGGCCTGAACTAAAACTGAAGCTGAGGGTTTCACCTTCTCCCTGTCTCACCTCGCTCTGTTTACAACCAACTCCAAAACACTGCCATTGAGCCAAGTAGCCCTCACAGTGCAGCCCTGTCAGTTTTATTGCCTTCTCACACCTACACTGCCCTCAGCCTCCTGTACTGTTCCAATGCATCTCAGTGGGAGCGGAGGAACTGCATCTCATCTTTCAATTCAGCTCTTTGTAACCCCAGAGACAACATGGACCTCAGCTGTTTCTGAATGAACAGACTGTTGTCAGAACCTGGAACATTCCACCCGAAATGGTGCTGGAATTTGAGTCCATAAGGAATTTTAATGAGAAGATTGCAGTGAATTGAAAATAAGGAGTTTACAGGTTAACATCATGAAGTGGGTGACTCGGACAAAATCTGACATTTCCCACAAAGAGACGAGGTGTAATTTGGATAAATCTGTGCTCCCTCTCAGGCCAATACCTCCTTCCTCAGCTGCAGGGCCCAGAACAGAGCACAAACCCCAAGGGTGATCCAACGACTATTGTGAATATCTCTCCGCTTTTTGCTTCTAAAAAAGATTCTTTCCCACAGACAGAACAGACAAACCTTTCTCCTTTCCACAGTTAAATATCAATGGTATTCAGATCCTGATGACCCTGCTGATGATAGAAAATTGCTTTTGAGATCCCTGTCTCAATTATTCTCAATTAATATCCTATAAAATGAATTCACAAAACAAAGCTCACAGTCAATGCAAGATGAATAGTGAAGGCAAACACTTCTCTTGGTATGTGTTTGATGTGTAAATGCTCCTCTTCAAATCACCCCTTCCGCACCCAAGACGAGGACGTGTCCATGTGCCTCGCTGTACCTTGACCCCAACAAAGATTGCAGCCATAACCCAGGACCTATCAGAGACTGAGGCCCACAGTCATTTTCCCATTTGCTGTAAACGTGGGACCAAGAGTTTCTAATTCAGGCCTAACTCCCTGTACAGAGTGCAATTAAATCCTCCTAGTCTAAACCCGGATACAACTCCCCTGTCCCGTTTCCTCCTCCTGCACACACCAAGGGTCATTCTAGGTCCAGTGACCCTTCAGAACTGACGGCAGCTGGGAAAATTAGAATCCCTACAGTGTGGAAACAGGCCATTCGACCCAACAAGTTCACACCCACCCTCTGAAGAGGCTCTCAACCAAACTCATTCCCCAACCCTATTATTCTCCATTTCCCCTGACTCATGCACCTAACCTATACATCCCTGAATACTACGGAAAATTTTGCTTGGCCAATTCACCTAACATGCATATCTTTGGACTGCAGGAGATAGGGGTTAAAGAGTAAATTATAGGTGGGGACAGAGCCCAAAAGAGACAGTAACATTTGGAAAGACAAAGGAGTGGATAACAATCTGGCTGGGAGGGAACCTGTGTCTGGCAGCATCCCAGTGGAGGTGCTGGAAATGACAGCTGATGATCTACGTTCTGCTGCAAAACAGACCCGGTGATTCCAGTTGACCGTCACGTTAACACATGAGTCTTTTCCCTGGTAAACATTTCTGTCTCATATTTACTGCAGTGTTCCAGTGAAGCTTGATGCAAGCTTGTGGAACACTCGAGAACACCCCAAAACGCCCCGTATTTCAAGGACTGCAATTTCCACTCCCATGTGGTCCATAATACTCTCCAGTGTATCTCCACCACTTCCCGCACCTGTGCCATTGAAATACGCCTCTTCAACTGCAACAAGGATAGAACCCCCCAGTCCTCACCTTCAACCCAGACACAACGCATCATCTCCCGCCATTTCCACCACCTACATTCAGATCCCTCCAGAGCTATATTTCCCTCTCCATTCATTTCAGCATTCCACAGAGACCATTCCGTGTGAATTGCTGGTCAGATCCATGCTCCCCACCAACCCACCTTCCACTCCCAGCACCTTCGCTTGCCAATACAAGAGGTGTAAAACCTGTGCCCACACCTCCCCCCTCACCTCCAAAGGACCCTTCCACATCCAGCAGATATTTTCCTGCACATTCAAACACCTCACCTATTATGGCCTTTGCTTTTGATGTGGTCTAATCTCCACTGGGGAGTCAGGACACCAACTTTCAAGGAACCTCAATATTTCAGTGAACATTTCTGGGATACATGCACCAACCAACCCCACTATCCTGTGGCCGACCACTTCAACGTCCCCTCCCACTCCGCCAAGGGCATGCAAGTCCTAGGCCACCTCCACCACTAAATCCCAGCCACACAACGCCTGGAGGAAGAAAACCTCATCTTCCACATTGGGACCCTTTAACCACAGAATCAAGGATTCCTCATCTCCCACCCTTACCTTATCCCAGATCCAACCCTCCAACTCAACACCACCCTCTTGAACTGTCCCACCTCTCCATCTTCCTTCCCAATTATCCACTCCACCCTCCCTCCATTACCCTCCACCGACATCTACCTATTGCCTTCCTAGATCCCATCCCACCAATCGCACATATCCCTCTTGTTTATCTCTCAGCCCTCTTACACTCCACCCCTCTCGCCCCCACCCACAATCCCGGCATTCCTTATGAAAGAAGTAAGCCCAAAACGTCGATTCTCCTGCTCCTTTAATGCTGCTGTGCTTTTCCAGCGCCACACTTTAACAAAAGCTGGACGAACAGCACCTCACCTTCTACTTGGGGACCCTGCACCCCTCTAGCCCCAGTATCATATTCAATAAGTTTAGGTCATGAACTTGCCAATGTCCTAGCGCCCAAGCCTCTTAACCCACACACCAGTCCTTGTTATCACATGTCCTGCCATTACACACTACCTATGTTTAGCCACTAACAGTCCCCAGGAACAGCTATTCACCCTCCCCAAGCCATATCGTTATCTGCACCTTTGTCCAACTGTTCCCATCTCTTTCTTTGGACTCTATCACCACCTATCAATTACTCCTTAGCACCAAACATCTGCATATAAACGGACTTTTTTTTCTCAGTAACATTAGTTCTGAGGAAGGGTCAGCGAATCCAAAATGTTAATTCTGATTTCTCTTCACAGATGCTGCCAGATCTGCTGAGCTTTTCCAGTACCTTTTGGTTGTCGTGTGAGATTTACAGCATCCGCAGTTCTTTTGGTTCTAATTTACCAGGAATTTCTAATTCAGGTCTAGCAGCCTAAAACCGTGCGTTTATAAACCCTCCCAGTGCACAGAACCTCCATTTCTCTCCCAGTCTCTGTTGCCTCTCCCACCCTCTTCACACTCACTGAGTCCCCGCTTACAGTGACACTGCACCTGCACAGCTCATTGGCCCACTGGACCCACCCCTCATTCAATCCCATTTGTGGACGATCACACTAACTCTCCTATTGGTGTGAATCTGCCGTCAATCACCCGGGCCCCATTGCGACACGAGTGGTGCGCTCCTCCCAGGAGCATTGGAGGATGAAGAGTGACCTTACAGAGGTTTATAAAATCAAGAGGGGCATGGATAGGATAAATAGACAAGGACTTTTCCCTGGGGTGGGGAGTCTATAATTGGAGGGCATAGGTTTAATGTGAGAGTGGAATGATTTAAAAGGGATCCGAGGGTCATCTTTTTTCAAAGAGGGTGATGCATATGTGCAATATTCTGTCAGGGGAAGTGGTGGAGGTTGATCCAATTATACCATTTGGCATCAGGATGGGTATATGAATTGGAAGTGTGTAGTGGGATGTGTGCCAAGTGTTGGCAAATGGGATGAGGTTAGGTTAGGATATCTGGTCAGCATGGACAAGTTTGACCAAACGGGTTGTTTTCATGCTGTACATCCCTATGGCTCTGCACTGGCATCAGCTTCAACATTCAGTGAAAGGGGGCAGTATCACAGAGTAGAGGGACTGGGGGCTATTCAGCCCACTGGGACTGTACTCTATCCCTCTGTAGATGATGCCAGTCTGTCCCAACTCACCTCCCATTTGCCTGTAGTCCTCCACATCCTTCCTTACCAAAAGCTTGCAAACTTGTTTTGACAATAACTACTGAATCTGCATCCAGCTGTCGTTCAAACTGTTCCAGATGCTCAGAACTTACGGAGTAAAATAATCTTCACATTTTTCACCTGCATTATCTGCCAATTGCTTGAAAGTAGTTGCTACAAATTTTGACTTTAATAATTTCTCCCTCTGTCTCTCGAAAGTAAATATCCTGGAAAGAAATCTGCTTCTGGTTGAAATCACTGCTTAACCTTCTGAGCTCCAAGGCGAATTATCCGACTTTCTGCTAACTCTCCACATAGAGAAACTTATCTTAATTTTAATGTGTCAGTGTTATCGAGATGTACAGCACAGAAACCAACCGTTCGGTTCAACCTGTCCATGCCGACCAGATATTCTGAATTAATCTCGTCCCATTTGACAGCAATTGGCCCATACCCGTCTAAACCTATCCTAATCTAATACCCAATCAGATGCATTTTAAATGTTGCAATTGTACCAGCCTCCACACTTTCTCTGACAGCACATTCCGTACACATACCAGTTCAGCTTGAAAACATTGCCCCTCAGATCCGTTAAAAATCTTTTCCCTCACTCCTTAAGCCTGTGCCCCATAGATTTGGACTCACCTAACCAGGGAATAAGACCCTGACTGTTCACCCTATCCATGTCCCTCACAATTGTATCCACCACAGAAATCACCTCTCAGCATCCGTCGCTCCAGTGAAAACAGCCCCAGCCTATTCAGCCTATACCTATATAGCTGAAACCATTTTCTGAACCCTTTCAAGTTTCACAATATCATTCCGACAGCGTGGAGACCAGGACTGCAAGCAAAATTCCAGAAGTGGCTGAATCAATGTGCTGTACAGACACAAAATGACGTCACAACTCATGTACTCAATGCACTGACAAATAAAGGCAAGGATATTAAACGCCTTCTTCACTGTCTATGATTTCACTTTCAAGGAACTATGAACCTGCACTCCAAGATCTCTTTGTTCAGCAATGCTCCCCAGGACCTTCCCATTAAGGGTATAAGTCCTGCCCTGATTTGTTTTTCCAAAATGGAGCAGCTCAGCTTTTTCTGAATTAAACACCATCAGCCACTCCTCAGCCCATTTGCTTGAAGTCCCATTGTACTCTGAGGTAACCTTCTTCCCTGTCCACTGCACCTCCAATTTTGTTATCTATGTAAGGTCACTAACCATACCTCTTATATTCACATAGAAAACATTTATATAAATGATGAAAAGCAGTGGACCCAGCAACGATCCTGACAGCATATTGCTCATAGAACATACAACATTACAACACAGTACAGGCCCTTCGGCCCTCGATGTTGCGTCGACCTGTCATACCAATATGAAGCCCATTTAACCTACACTATTCCATGTACGTCCATATGCTTGTCCAATGACGACTTAAATATAATTAAAGTTGGCGAATCTACTACAGTTCCAGGCAAAGTATTCTATACCTTTACTACTCTCTGAGAAAAGAAACTCCCTCTGATATCTGTCCTATATCCATCACCCCTCAATTTAAAACTATGCCCCCTCACCTCTGGTCACCATTCTTGAAAAAGGGCTTTCCCTGTCCACACTATCTAAACCTCTGATTATCTTATATGTCTCTATTAAGTCACCTCTCAACCTTCTTCTCTCTAATGAAAGCAGCCTCACGTCCCTCAGCGTTTCCTCGTAAGAGCTTCTTTCCATACCAGGCAATATCATAGTAAGTCTCCTCTGCACCCTTTCCAAAGCTTCCGCATCTTTCTTATAATGTTGTGTCCAGAACTGTACACAACACTCCAAGTTCAGCCGCACTAGAGTTTTGTACAGCTGTAGCATAACCTCTTGGTTCCAGAACGCCATTCCTGTATTAAAAAAAGCGAAAACACTGTATGCCTTCCAAACATCCCTGTCAACCTGGGTGGCAAATTTCAAGGATCTGTGTACCTGGACACCGAGATCTCTCTGCTGATCTACACTAAGGTTTGTGGGCGGCACGGTGGCACAGTGGTTAGCACAGCGCCTGAGACCCGGGTTCAACTCCCGTCTCAGGCGACTAGTGACTGTGTCGAGTTTGCACGTTCTCCCCGTGTCTGCGTGGGCTTCCTCCAGGCCCTCCGGTTTCCTCCCACAGTCGAAAGATGTGCAGGTCAGGTGAATTAGCCATGCTAAATTGCCCGTAGCTTTAGGTAAAGGGGCAAATGTAGTGGTATGGGTGGGTTGCGCTTCGGCGGGTCGGTGTGGACTTGTCGGGCCGAAGGTCCTGTTTCCACACTGTAATGTAAAATGTAAACTACCGAGAATCATACCATTAGCCGAGTACTTTGTATTCCGGTTACTCCAACCAAAGTGTATCACCTCACATTTGTCCACATTAAACTGTATTTGCCAGCTCTGCAGCTTATCGAAGTCTCTCTGTAACCAACAACATATTTCGTCACTATCCACAACGTCACCGATCTTAGTGTTGTTTGCAAATTTACTAACCCACCCTTCTACGCCCTCATCCAGGTCGTTAATAAAAATGACAAACAGCAGTAGACCTAACACCGACCCTTGCGGTACACTCCTGGTAAATGGACTCCAGAATGAATATTCCCCATCAACCACCACCCTCTGTCTTCTTTTGGCAAGCCAATTACTGATCCAAACTGCTATATCTCCCACAATCCTATTCCTCAGCATTTTGTACATATAGTCTACTGTGGAGAACCTTATCAATCGCCTTGCTGAAATACAAATACACCACATCAACCGATTTACTCTCATCTACCTGTTTGGTCACCTTCTCAAAGAACTCTAAGGTTTGTGAGGCACAACCTATCCTTCACAAAACCGTGCTGACTATCCCGAATCAAATTATTAATTTCTGGATGATTATAAATCCTATCTCTTGTAACCTTTTCCAACATTTTGCCAACAACTGAAGTAAGGCTCACTGGTCTATAATTACCAGGGTTGTCTCTACTCACCTTCTTGAACAGGGGAACCACATTTGCTATCCTCCAGACTTCTGGCACTATTCCTGTAGACAATGAAGATTTAAAGATTCGGCAAACTCCTTCCTGGCTTCCCAGAGGATCCTAGGATAAAACCCATCCGGCCCAGGAGACTTATTTATTTAAAACTCTGCTGGCTTTCTCATACCTCTTCCTTGCGAACCTCAATCCCGCTTATTCTAGTAGCCTGTATCTCAGTAATCTCCTCGACAACATTGTCTTTTCCTAGAGTGAATACTGCTGAAAAATATTCATTTAGTGCTTCCCCTACCTCCTCTGTCTCCAAATACAACTTCCCACTATAATTCTCGATTGGCCCTAATCTTACTCTTGTCAGTCTTTTATTCCTTAAACAACTACAGAAAGCCTTAGGGTTACCCTAATCATATTCTCCAACAACTTCTCATGTCTCCTCCTGGCTCTTCGGAGCTCTTTCTTTAGGTCTTTCCTGGCTGCCTTGTGAGCCTCAAGCGCCCTCACCGAGCCTTCACATCTCGTCCTAACATAAGCCTTCTTTTCCTTTTGACCAGAGATTCCACTTCTTTCGTAAACCACATTCCCACACTCTTCAGCTTCCTCACTGCCTGACAGGTACATACTTATCTAGGAGACACAGGAGCTTTTCCATGATCTTTGAGGGTCCCTATTCTCTGCCTGGTTACTCGTTTATCCTTAGTGTATCTCTGGACTCTCTGGATTCTCCTTAAACCTATTTCCCAAATCCCACTCATGTCCCATTTTTGCTCTACTGGTTTCCCTCGAGTATTCTCCCACTGCCCCTATACTCCTGGAGGGATTCAACGAACCCAGCTGTATGGACCTACCATATCCCTACATCATTTTGTTGACCCGACCCTCAATTTCTCTCGACAGGCAGCATTCTCTACACCTACCAGCCTTGAGCCTTAACAGGAACATACTTCTGTGTACTCTCGCTGTCGCAGGCCTACGGAGGCAATGGCAGATGAGGATAGAGAAGCAATAATTTTCAGTAAAGAGGTTGTGCTGGGAAAGATAACAGCATAAAGGTAGATGAGTCGCCTGGCCCTGAGGAATGCATCCCAGGGGACGATAACAGATGGCAGAGGCTAAATAGCAAATGCACTCGTGATAATTCACTAAACTTTGCTGGACTCTGGGACAGTTCTGACAGATTGGCAAGTTGCAACTGTGATGCCAATATTTTAAAATGGATCTGTTAGCATAACTTCTATACTGGGGAAAATGCCGATCTCTCAAGCAAGAAACAGTGAGCTTTGTGGATAGAAATTGTCTCATCGAGCAGACACAACATCGATTCATGAAAGGTAGATAACACGAAGATGAGTGGTAGAACAATGTGTGCAGAGGACACTGTAAGTCTGCACAGGGATACAGGTAGGTTATGTGTGTAGGTAAGGAACTGGCAGATGGAGGACAATGTTGGGAAATGTGAGGTCATCCACTTTGGTCGGACTAACAGCAAACTGATAATGAAATAGTGAAAACTTGCAGCACGCTGCTGTGCAGAGGTAGATGGGTTTCCTTGTGCATGAATCACAGGAAGTTGGTTTGCAGGTGCAGCAGGTAATCAAGGCAGTGAAAGGAATATTGTCCTTCATTGCTAGAGAGATGGTTATGCTGCAGCTGTACAGGGCGCTGTGAGGTCACCCCTGGGGTACTGTCTACAGGATTGGTCCCCTTACTTCAGGAAGGATGGACTGACACAGGAGGGAGTGCAGAGGAGGCTCACTAGTGTGAGTCAGGATTTAAAAGGGTTGGCGTGTGCGGAGAGACTGAGGAAACTGGTACTATACTCATTGGAATTTCGATGTATGGGACGTTGAATAGGGAAAAAAAACAATATTATGAAGGGAGTAGATAAGATGAAAGCAGGGAGATTATTTCCACTGGGGTGGGTCAAACGTGGGTGCAGAGCGTCAAAATCAGGGGGTATCAGATTTAGGACTGAGTTCAGGATGGACTTCTGTAGCCTAATCTATGAATCTGTGGAATTTGCTGTTGAGTGCAGCAGTTGAGGTTATCGATTTGACTATCTTTAGGTCAAAAGGTAGATTTGTGAACAGGAGACGAATTAAGGGTTATGGTGAGAGAGCAGGAAAGTGGAGCTGAGGCCATGAAAAGACCAGCCCTGACCTTATTGAATGGCAGAGCAGGTTTGAGGGGCCAGATGGCCTACTCCTGCTCCTCCTCCCTATGTCCTTATGTTCCCACTTTCCAGCCATCCCTTTACCTGGGAATAGCAAAGAAACATTGGAAGTTCTCGCCTTGTACCATCAAAATTTGCCTTTGTCCAATTTCGAACACCGTTTAGATCTGGTCTATCATTTTCTGTAACTATTTTAAAACTAGTAGTATTAACAAAGAATCCTGACAATGTGGAAGCAGGGAATTCAGCCCATCACATCCACACTGACCATCAGAGACTCCTACGTTACCCCTGTTACGCTGTATTTCCCTTGGCTAATCCATCTCGCTTGCACATCCCTGAACACTATGGGCAATTTCCTATGGCTAATACACCTAGCCTGCACATCACTGAACACTATGGGCAATTTTCCATGACTAATATACTTAGCCTGCACATCCCTGAACAATATGGGCAATTCAGCCTGGATATCCCCTCAACCTGCATATCTTTAGACAGTGGGCGGAAACCAGAGCAATCAGATGACACTCACTCCGATAATAACAACAAGGTCATCTCTTTCTTATTTCCCAGTTCCACCCAAATAACTTCACTGGACATATTCACAGGAATGTCTTCCCTCAGCACAACTGTAATGCTACCCCTAATCAAAAAGGCCACTCTGCCTCCTCTCATGTCCCCCTTTCTATCCTTCCTCTTTCATCGATACCCTGGAACATTACGCTGCCATTCCTACTCATCCCTGAGCAACGTTTCTGTTATACTCATGATCTCCCAGTCCCATGTTCAAAACCATACCCTAACCCTATCCGTCTTCCCCGTTATGTCTCTTGCATTGATGTAAATACAGTGTAACTGCTCAGTCCGACCTCTGTGCCTTGCCCTTGCCTGCCTTGACTGCTTGACTTCTGAACTATCCCAGCATCAGACGTACCTCTTTTCTCAATATCTCTTTGTGTTTATCCTCACTGGTTTAATGCATCCCGAGTATCACTACCAAATCTCCGTGCCTAGATATTAGACATCTTCCAATTCAGTTGCAATCCATCCTTCTTATGCACGTCAACTCTACTCCAGAGGAGATTACAATGATCAAAAGATGTGAATTCTCTGCCTTACACCAGCTCCTTAGCCAATCATTCATCTCCTCCATCCAGCCATTCCTACTCTCACTAGCATGTAGCACCGGGTGTAATCCAGATATTATGACCTATGACCTACTTTTTTTATATTTCAGGCTAATGTGCAATGTTCCCTGATCAGGACTTTATCTTTTCCCCTTCCTATGTCATTGGTACCAATGTACAATGACCTCCCAATGATCATTCTTCCCTTTGAGAATATTCTGCTACCTGTCTGAAACATTCTTGACACTGGTACCAGCGAGGTACCACCCCATTCTGATGTCTCACTGTCAGCTGCAGAAACAGCAGTCTGTGCACGACTAGAGAGTGCCTTAACTTCATTCTGCGTTTTGAAATCTGATATACCTCTCATTATAGTAGAGCCAGTCTCAGTAGCAGTAACTTGGCTGTCAGTGCAACATTCCCCTGAGACTCTATGACCACCTACATTATCCAAAACAGTATATTTGTTCGATATGGGGATAGCCACATGAGACTCATGCTCTACCTACCTCCCTCTCTTTACCTTTCCGAAAGGTAACCCATCTACCTGACTGTATCTGCAGTTTTTTCAGCCTGAAACTGCTACCCATCACATACCCTGACTCTTGTAAATTCTTCATTACCATTAAGCACCTCTCCATCTGATCCATGTGATCCGAGAGGATTTGCATCATCACTTCCTGCAGGCTATCATCAGGATCATTAAAACTCTTCCTAATCTCCGACATCCTCCAGGAAGAGCATGTCACTGTATGAATGGCCATCTCTGCACTTTAATCTATAGACCAAGTAAAAGGAAGAGTCTTACAGCTTGACAAAAGACTACTCTCGAATAAATTCGGACCTGTAGTTTATATTTTAAACATTCAACGAAAAGATCACAAGAGAGGCACTTAAACTAGTAAACACTCACCCTACTGAATGTTGCGGATTTTAAAAAATAATACAGAGTAAGATTTACCTTTTAAGAGACTGAAACCCACTAAGCTGATCCCCGGCTGTGAGTCACAGGCATACAGCACGGAAACAGACCCTTCAGTCAAACTCGTCCAAGCTGACCAGATATCCGAAACTAATCTCCTACCATTTGCCAGCACTTGGTCAATGTCCCTCTAAACCCTTCCCATTCATATACCCATCCAGTTGCCTAATAAACATTGCAATTGTATCAGCCTTCACAACTTCCTCTGGCAGCTCATTCCATAGACGCACCACCATCGCGTGAAAACGTTGCCCCTTAGGTCCCTTTTATATCTTTCCCCTCTCACGCTAAATCAATGCCCACTAGTTCAGGAGTCCCTCACACCAGTGAAGATACCTTGTCTATCTATCCGATCCATGCGCATGATGTTATAAACCTCTGAGATCACGCCTCAGCCTCTGACACTCCAGGGAAAACAGCCCCAGCTGATACAGCCTCTCTCTCTATAGCTCAAACCCTCCGACCCTGGCAATATCCTTGTAAATCTTTTTTTCTGAACCTTTCAAATTACATAACATCCTTGTGATAGGTGGAGAACAGAATTGTACACAATATTGCAAGTGTGGCAAAATGTACGTCCTGAACAGCCGCAACATGACCTCCCAACTCTCTTACTCAATACTCTGACCAATAAAGGAAATCATAACCAAATATCTTCACTATCCTATCTACCTGCGCCTCGACTTTCAAGGATCTATGAACCTGCACAGCAAGGTCTCTTTGTTCAGCAACACTCCCCAGGACCTGTCCATGATGTGTATCAGTCCTGCTAAGCTTTGCTTTTCCAAAATGCAGCACCTCGCACTTATCTGAATTAAATTCCATTTGCCATTCCTCAGCCCATGTGCCCGCCTGATTGAGATCCCATTCAAATCTGAAGTAACCTTCTGCACTGTCCACTACACTTCTTATTTTGGTGCCAACTACAAACTTACTAACTATACCTCCTATGTTCACATTCAATTAATTATATAAATGATGAGAAGTCGTGGACCCAGCACCGATCCTTGTGGCACTCCACTCATCGCAGGCCTCCAGTCTGAAAAACAACTCTCCACCACCACCCTCTGTCTCTGCCTTTGAACCAGTTCTGTATCCAAATGGCTAGTTCTCCATGTATTCCGTGAGATCTAACCTTGCTGACCAGTCTCTCATGGGGAACCTTGCCGAACGCCTTACTGAAGTCCATGTAGATCACATCTACCGTTCTGCCCTCATCAATCCTCTTTGTTACTTCTTCAAAAAACAGCTCAATCAACTATGTGACACATGATTTCCTACAAACAAAGCCATGCTGACTCTCCTAAACCGTCCTTGCTTTTCCGAATACATGCAAATCCTGACCCTCAGGGTTCCCTCCAACAACTTGTCTAGCATCGACGTCAGGCTCACGCGTCTGTAGTTCCCGGCCTTGTCAATAAAGTAGAACCATATTAACCAATCGCCAGTCTTCTGGCACCTCAGCTGTGGATATCAATAATACAAAAATGTCAGCAAGATGCCCAGCAATCACTTACCTAACTTTCTACAGAATTTTAGGGCACACATGATCAGATCCTGAGGATTTGTCCACCTTTATGCGATTCAAGACACCCAGTACTCTGTAGTATGGACAGTTTTCAAGATGTCACCATTTATTTTCCCACATTCTACATCTCCCATGTCCATCTCTACAAGAAATATTACTGCAAAATATTAATTCTTGATAAAACAAATGAGAGCAGGACGTACACTAAATAAAAGCAGCGCCTTGAATTGTGATAGTGATCAAAGAGACTGTAGGGTTCAGCTATTTGTAGTTTGTGTCACATGTAGACAGGATGGTTAAGAAGGTGTTTAGCACACTTTCCTTCATTGCTCAGACCTTTGAGTATTGGAGCTAGGACGTTGTATTGAGGTTTTACAGGATGTCGTGGAGGCCTCTTCTGTAATTCTGTGCCCAGTTCTGGTTGTGCTGTTATAGGAAGGATATTACTAAATAGGAGTGGGTACAGAAAAGATTTACCGGCATGTTTCCGTGAATGGAATGATTGTGTTATAAGGAGAAGCTGGATAGGCTGGGACGCTTTTTCACTACAGCGTAGGAGGTTGAGGGGTGACCTTAGAGGTTTATAAATTCATGAAGAGTGTAGATAAGGCGAATGGCCGGGGGAGAGGGAGGACTCAAGACCTGGGTGCATACAATTTGAGAAGAGATGAGAAAGGTATAAAAATAAATTGGGGGTTTGTTTTTACATTTAGATGTGTGAAGTGAACGCCCAGAAAAATTCCAATGCTTAAAAGACATTTAGACTAGTCCATAAATAGGAAATATTTAGATGAATGTAGACCAAGCGGAGGCAGGTCCGATGAGATGAGTTGGGAATTACGGTCGACACAGACTGGTGTAACCACAGGGGCTGTCGCTGTGCTGTATCACTTTATGACTAACTCTCGCTATCTCTGTGTATTCCTCCATCCTCCCAACTCCCCAGATCACTGTCACCTCATCCAAACTAAACTCTTCCTTATCTCTGGAATTCCTCTCTCACTTCAGAACACTCATTACGCCTGGTATCACAAATGTCTCAATCTCTTTAACATCCTCCAATCTCCTCCCGTCTCATCACCCTCACTAGGTCTCTTCTTGACAACCCTCACAATCTGTCCTTCTCTACAGTTATCACTGATGCCAAAAACTTGCTTAGTATCCACCGCAACCCCCCCCCCCCCGCCCCCCGCCGCCAACAACCCCATCTCCTGTGCCTCCACACATAGGCTGCCTTGTTGATCTTTGAGGAGGTCTATTCTCTCTCTAGTGACCCACTTGCACTGAATGTATTTCTAAAAACTCTTTGGATTGTCTTTAACCCTATTCGAAAGTGCTGTGTCCTGTCCTCTTTTTGCCTTACTGGTTTTACTCCTATTGTCTTTAAACTCTAAGGTTGGTTTTGGATTCTTGGATTAGAATAAATGCAAAATATTACATCTTGATAAAACAAACGAGGGCAGAACTTACACTGATTAAACGTCGTGCCTTGAATCGTGATAAGGAACAAAATGACAGAGGGGTTCGTCTCTTTGAAGTATGTGTCACGTGTAGACAGGATGGTTAAGAAGGTATTTATCGTGTTTGTCTTCATTGCTCATATCTTTGAGTATAGAAGTTGGGACGTCATGTTGAGGTTGTACAGGATGTTGGTGAGGTCTCTTCTGGAATACAGTGCCCAGTTCTGGTTCTGCTGTCATAGGAATGATATTATTAAATCGGAGCGGGTTCAGAAGATATTTACCAGGATGGTGATGGGATTGGAGGGATTGAATTATAAGAAAGGTTGGATAGGCTGGGACCTCTTTTACTGGTGCACAGGAGGCTGAGGGGGTGACCTTATTAGAGGTCTATAAAATTTGGAAGAGTATCGGTAATGTGAACAACAGGTGCCCTTTCCAGGAGGGGGCGCAATTCAAGATTGGGGATATACTTTTTAAGGTGAGAGAAGGAAGGCTTTAAAGAGATATTCCGGATTTTATTTTTTGTTTTTGCACATAGTGTGGTTCACGTGTGGGATTAACTTGCAGAGGACGTGGTATCTGTTAATACAGTTACCATTTCAGGGTGGCACAGTGGCTTAACAGTTAGCACTGCTGCCTCACAGCGCCAGGGGCACAGATTCAATCCCTGCATTGTGTGGCTGTCCATGTGGAGGTTGCACATTCTTCCCCATGTCAGCGTGGACTCTTCCTGGTGCTCCCGCTTCAGCGCACAGACCACAGATGTACAGGGAAGATGAACTGGCCGTGCTCAATTGTCCATAGTGTTCAGGGGTAATAAGGTTTAGTGAATTAGTCAGGAATAAATGTAGAGCAAAAAGCTAGCGCAATGAGATTCTAAGAGGAAAAAGGTTTTGGACCCATATATATATAGGGAATACGAAGATGGATTTGGACCGAGTGGAGGCAGATGCGATTAGTTCAGTTCGAAATTATGGTCGACATGCACTGGATGGACCACAGGGTCTGTGAGAGTGCTGTATAACTTTATGACTCTAATGCTCACTATCTCTGTAAATTCCTCTATGCTCCGAAGTCTCCCTGTCAATGCTACCTCACCCAGCTTTACAACTCTTCCTGATCTCGATATTTCCTCTCCAGCCTCAAAACCCAGAAACCTCTATCGAAAATATCTGGACCTATGTAATATCCCCCATCCTCACAATCCTTTCCAACTTTCATCTCCTCCAGCTTCATTATCCTCCCTATCTCTAATCCCCTCCAGTCTCTCAAAGCTCTGCTATATGTGCCTTTATTTCCAGCCTTCAGGATGCGCAATGTTTATTTCTCACTTGACGATGGCCCTTTCCAATTCCTGCGCTGAGCTTCTGAATTTCCTCTTAAACCTTTCAGACTCACGTTCCTCAGAAAAACATTGACCAATCACGTGTCATCTATTCTAGTATCACCTTTTCTGACCTGATGTCCAATGGAGTCTGTCATATCCTTGTAATAAACGTCTCAGCAGTCTACAGAACATAAAAGTCTCTGGTGGTCCATCGGGTCTGTGAGAAAGAAAACTAACAACGAACTATCCTCATCAATTTTCCAGATATGGTGGAAAAGTGTTGTCTATAATGGCATCGCAAGTGCATACTAAATACACCTCAAATGTTTTGGGGATTTCTGTGTCTCCCACTCTTCCAGAGCTATAGTGCAACTGATGCTCGATGATGACAAAACCCACAGGGACACAGAGCAGCTGGGTCTGTGCAGACCGGAGATCGCCCACACTTTGGGAAGAATGGCAGGGTCCCCGAGAGGGGACACTGGAGATTAACCACGATGGTTCAAGGAATGGGGAGTTTATTTGCAGGGACATGGGTGTTGCTAATACATATCAAGAATATCAATCTAAAATAGATGGACTCTCCTTAAACTCTCGCCTTGCCTGAGCTGTGGTAACCTTCATGTTAAACCACCACCAGTCATCTCTCCCTATTGAGAGAGCAGCCCTATGGTTTGGTAGGAGAATGCTGATTTTACCTTTTTCATAGTGATGCCACTCTGCATCGGGGGTGGAGAGAGGGAATGCTGAAGGTGGTGGATGGGACACCACTCGGGTACAGTGCTTTGTCCTGGAGAATGTTCACTTTAATATTGTTGGGAGCTGCACTGGTGTAGGCAAGTGGAGAATGTTCCAACACCATCCTGACGTGTGCCTTAAAGGCAACAACATGAATTGGGGAATCAGGGGTTTGGGGAAACTGAGTTGTTCTCCTTGTAGCATAGGAAATTGCGGGTGCCCTGTTACAGAGAGGTTTACAGAATATTTACATTAGAATAATCAACCTTACACTTATGAGCCCATCATAAAAGAGTTACAGGACACATATTGAAAACTTGTGGGAGATCCATTGAGAGAATCGGGTGATTCAAAAGTGAACTTTTATGCAGCAAATGGAAATGATCGGGAACCCAATACTCCCACACAATGTGAATATCCAGGTCCTGATTTATTGAGGAATTCTATCACAGTTTGGCTTTACAATTACTGAGATACGATCTGAATGTCCATCTGCAATACACGTTTATAAAATCCGTCACTGTCAGTTCATTTAAGAAACTCACACCATGCCTTCCTCCTGGCCCAGTATTACCCCTTGTGCAGGTCAGCATCAAATCAGGGGGATATCGACGTAGGTTTCTATGAGTTTCCACCTTAGGACCTGCTGTGTCTGAACAGAACTGATCTTTGATACACAGGACAGAAAATCCAAGTGTTAGTGAGATATGGAGAGCAGGATTTGCTTCCTTTTCTTTCCTTCCGTTCTGCCGCTGTGCCTCATCAATGAGACATGGGGAGTGAAAGGCTCATGCAGCTTTATCGGCAAGTTGTCTCCATTCTGACCAATGGGCAGCAAGCTCCTCCCAGTCATTCCAGAGAGTCTCTCTGAAAAGATAACAACTGCTTCCTACTGCCCAGAGTTCCCAGGAAAAGTTTAGAAGAATGAGGGGGGAAATATCCTAGAAAAGGCAGAACTGTAAAGTTCCAAAAGGATAATAAGCAGTTTACAAAGAGGGATTCATTGGAGAAGTGGGCAACAAGTTGGCAAATGAAGTATAACTTGGGAAAATTTGAAGTTGCTCATTTTGGAGGAGATAACAAAAGAACAGAGTACTTTTAAAATGATGGAAACTGTAGAATGCTGCACCAAAAAGGGACTGGGGGTAATTGTGCAGGAAACACAGTTACAATATGGAATCAGGAAGAGGAATGGAACGTTGTTCCTTATTGCAAGGAGTTTTCAGTGTAAGAGTTTGGAGTATATACCTGAGAGCAACTTTATAATGTCCGAGTGAGAGCACAACTGGAGTAATTAGAGAAGTTTTGGTCCACTTATTTAAGGAAATGCATCATTTCATCGGAGGAATTTCAGAGAAGATGACCGAGATGAACCCTGGTTTGCAGGGATTATCTTTTAAGAAAAGGCTGAAGACTTTGGGACTCTACTCACTGGATTTGGGAAGAATGAGAGGTGATCTTATCGTAACATATAGGAGTCTTAAGGAGTTTGACAGGGTAAATCCTGGGAGAATGTTTCCCATCATAAGGGAACCTGGAACCAGACTCTGGGTCAATCACGGAATCAAGGATTCGGTTTTGGTTTGTAAAGTTTAAGGCAACACCGACACGGGTCAGGGGTTTCAGTAGCAATGGAGCTGGGTGAGGTGGAGACAAGCAACATTTTATTAGATTGGAATTCCTGGGTTTGTGATTGTGCAGGTGTCTGATCAGAAGGTCACCTTAGGGTCAGAATATGAGATCAATATAGTGAAGAGTGTAGTTCTGCCTGAGATAGTTCCCAGGAAGAGGGAAGGAATCAGCAGTAAGTGAAAGTAACTTGTAATAGCAACTGAAGGCAATGGCTTTAACTATTGCAGCGTTCCATGGCAGGGAATTGCAGCCAATCGAGTAATGGGAGCGTGATAAGCAGTTTAATAACTGAATAACAGTGGAGCAATGGAGACGGATGATGGGGAGGTAGAGTTGGGCATTGTCAGTGTACATGTGAAACCGAACATGGTGCTTTTTGACGATGTCACCTCCTGGCAGTATGTCGTGAGATGCAGGAGGGGCCAAGGAGAGATCCTTGAGGGGCACCACATATCATGAACTCAGAAAGGAAAGGGAGAGTGGAGATGGAGCAGGATTTTCCAACAACCTTGAGGTCAAATAGTAGTTTGTAGCAGAATGGGTGAGCAGGACATAACCACAAAAGACAGACAGACAGGACAAGACATAGTATCTGAATTGGTGAGGGGAAGTGATGATGATGACGATGAGGAGCCTGATTCCAAAACTACTATTTCTACAAGAGTGACATTACTCAACTCCACCCTAGTCTCAGCTCATTTACTGAAATACTCATCCATCCCTGTGTTATCTCCAGACGTCATCATCCAAATACACTCCTGGACAACCTCCCACATTCAATTACATATAATCTCAAGAATATCTAAAACTCTGCTGCCCAAGTGCTCACATGTACCAAAACTTGTTGATCCATCAAAAGGCTCCTATTAACAAGCAATAATTTAAAATTCTCTCGCTTGATATAATTCCTGGCTGTGAACATCCCTGTCTCCCTGCACCACACAACCTGTGAGACCTTGACAACACATTTCCTTTCAGATTCCCAAAGATGCATTTATTCATTGCTTCACCTGTCTGGCTGTTTCTACTATTGCCAAGGCAACACGGTCTGGAATTTCCACCCTAACCCTCATAGACCTGCTTTCCTCCTTGAAGGAGGAAACCTGCTTATTTGGCAATACTTTTGATCACCTGACCTAATATCACCATCTGTTGCCTTATGTCAGAAATTATCAATCGTATTTCTGTGAAATTATAAACATGATAAAAATACAAACTGTTGTTGATTTGCACATACATTGTCAACTCTTCACTGTCTCTGAGTGATTAATCTGTAACATCTCTTACCCAACCACGTTGTGGGAGCACCTTCACCACACGAACTGCAGCTATACAAGGAGGTCCAACATCACCCTCTCAACAGGAAATGGGGCTTTGGCATTAATCACTGGTATCTGTGGAGGGAGAATCATATAGTTGATATTTCATGGAGTGCAAAATGCATTGCAGGGAATGAAAATGTTGCAGAATTTAATGGTCAGCAATGAAAGGAAAACGCACACTTTTGTTGGAAAAAAGAATTATTCACTGGCAAAGATATTGTTGAAAATTTAGTCCGTATAGATAGCACCACATTGTCACAGGTTGGGCAGCAGAGGAAAATTAACTTACAAAAGGTCTGTGAAAGTAACAGGAAAACACTAAACAACCCAAACACCCTGTGTCCAAACTCCACTTCCCGCTCCACCAAGGACATGCAGGTCCAGGGCCACCTCCACTGCTAAATCCCTGGCATCTGATGCCGGGATGAAGAACGTCTCATCTTCTGTGCTTGGATCCTCCAACTGCATGGGATCAATGTGGATTTCACCAGTTTCCTAATTTCCACTCCACCCACTTATTCCAGATCCTGCTTTCCAACTCAGCACCGCCCTGTTGACCTGTCCATCTTCCTTCCCACTGATCGGCTGCTGCCTGTCCTGTGCTTTTCCAGCATCACACTCTTTGATATTGAAAACATCCTGACTCTGACACACTGTAAATCCTGCCCTATCACTCCCTGCCAAGGAAGGCTGCGCATGTGCCCACCTGCAGCTTGCCCCTCACAAAGTTGGCGGCCACACACGTGTCCTGCGGATCACTGACCCCAATGAGGATGGCAGCTCTCACTCACGCCATTCACCATTTGAAGCATTTTCCCGCTTGCCACAAACACGGGCTGGGATTTTCAAACTTGTGTTTTCCGATGTTCACTAAGTTCTGTAAAATGTCTTAGACATTCCATTAAAATTTCCTTCTCTTTCTGGTCATTATGTCTTTCGTTAACCTGCACCTTCACACATTTCCAATGCCTTGGTCACAACAACACTGCGCTACCAGTGAAGCTTCACACGTGGCTGCTTATAGCCACGCCCCTCATTCACAGATTGGTTGGAGGGCCAACCAGCACTGCCTGGTCTTCCAGTCCCTTCTCTATCATCTTATTGGTCAAGCACGAAGATCAATCACCAGAGGCCCATTGTGGGCTGGAGTATGCTCAGTGCTTCCTATTTTTGCTGCTATTCATCAGGTAGAAGAGAGAGGAATCATTCATGTTTCTCCTAATGTCAGACATTAACAACAACTACCTGCATTGTATGGAGCCTTTCACACTGACAAAGCTCCTAAAGTGTTTCACGATTGCTGGAAACGTTGATTAAAGAGAACAACTTTAAGATACATCTTTGAGGAGGACAGTGGGGGTTAGGAAAGACATTCAAGAGGTTTTTTTTAGATTAGATTACTTACAGTTTAAAAACAGGCCCTTCGGCCCAACACGCCCACACCAACCCTCTAATGAGCAACCCACCCAGACCCATTCCCCTACGTCTAACACTACGGGCAATTTCACATTGCCAATTCACCTAATCTGCACATTTCTGGACTTTGGGAAGGAACCGGAGCACGTGGAGGAAGCCCATGCCGAGATGGGGAGAATTTGCAAACTCCACACAGACTGTTGTCTGAGGTGGGAACTGAAGGTGGGTCTCTGGCTCTGTGAGGCAGCAGTGCTAACCACTGTGCCACCATGCCGCCCATCTGCAGCTCTGTCCTCTGAAACTGCAATCATGGAGTGATGTATGTAGGGAACACCTTACAACGGAGACAGTTAGTGGCTAACCATAGGTGAACAACCTCATGTCCTAGCCCCCTACCCCATACACCAGTCCTTGTTCTCACAGCCTGCCATTACACACTACCTATGGTTAGCCTCTAACAGTCTCCATTAACAGCTAATCACCCTCCCCCAGCCAGATGGTTATCCACTCCTTTGTCCAACCGTTCTTCTCACTCTATCCCCATCTATCCTTTACTCCTTACATCCTCCCTAAACCCTACCTTCTGCATATAAACCAACATTTTCTTTCACAGTAACACCAGTTCTGAGGAAGGGACACCGGATCTGAAACTTTCACTCTGATTTCTCGTCATAGATGGTGCCAGACCTGCTGAGCTTTTCCAGAACCTCCTGGTTGTTGTTTCTGCTTTACAGCATCCACAGTTCTTTTGGTTTTAGTTTACTGGCAGTTTGCAATTCAGGTCCAACAGCCTCTGTCCCTGTCTCTGCCACCCCTGCCATTGCGCCTCCACAGCTCATGGACATGTGTCGTCTTGCTGGCCACATCACTCATTCACTCCCATTGGCTTCAGGACCACACAGACTCTCCTCCCATTGGTCTAGAGCTGCCGTCAATCAAGCCGTCCCCCATTGTGAGTTGAGTGGAGGGATATTCCCTCTCTCTTGCCTGGGATGCGCTTCATCATTCATATTGAATGGGGCATTATCACATAGCACGGGGCTGGGAGCTATTCAGCCTATTGGTGGCTGTACTCTCGCCCTCTGGAGATGCTGCAAATCTGTCCCAATTCCACTCACTTTTGCCCACAACCTCCCAAGTCTTTCCTGAAAAAGTAAAATTGCAAATCTGTTTGAGAATATCTGCTGAAACTGTCCACCTGCTGTTCAGACTTTTCCAGATGCTCAGAAAGAACTCAGTAAAATATAGGTCACGTATTTGCATTATTTGCGAATTAACTTAAAGTAGTTACTAATATTGTGACATTGTCAACAATTCCCCTCTCCCTTCAAAATAAATATATTGGAAACAAATCTACCTTTTGTCGATATGGTCCAATTCGTCTATGCCAACTCCGAATCCTAAACTAATGGAGTCCCATTTGCCAGCTATGGTTCTGAATTCCTCAAAACCTTTCCTACTCAAGTACCCAATCGGATGCCTTTTAAATGTTGTAATTGTATAGGTCTCCACACCTTCTTCTGGCAGCTCATTCTACACACACACAACACTCAGCTGGAAAACGTTGCCCCTTTGATCCCTTTTAAATGTTTGCCCTCTCAACTTAAACTCACGTGGTCTTGTTTTGGACACCCCTAACCTGGGGAAAAAGGATCTCGGCTGTTAACCATATCCATGTCCCTTATGAGTTGATAAATCTCCCAAAAGTCAACTCTCAGACTTTGACTCTCAAGGGAAATTAACCCCAGCGTATTCAGCCTCTCCCTTTAGCCTAAATCCTCCAACTGTTGCAAATCTTCGGAAATCTTGTCTGAACCATTTCAAGTTTCACAACATCCTTCCCAGAAGAGGGAAATTCGAACTGAAAACGAAATTCCTGAAATGGCTTTATCAATGTCCTGTCCAGCCACATATGACGTCGCAGCTTCTGTATTTAATGCATTGACCAATAAATATATGCGCAGCACACACCACCTTCCATACCCTGTCTACCTGCGACACGACTTTCAAGAAGCAATGAACCTGCATTCCATGGTCTCTTTGTTCAGCGACACTCCCCAGGGCTTCACCATTCAGTGCATAAGTCCTGCCTGATTAGCCTTTCCAAAATACAACAACTCACATTTGTCTAAATTGAACACCGTCTTCCATTCCTCGCTCCATTGGCCCATCTGATCAAGGTCCTGTTGTATTCTGAACTCACCTTCTTCACTGTTCACTACACTTACAATTTTGGTGTCTTCTGTAAACCTACCTCATATATTCACATCCAAGTCATTTATTTAAGGACCCAATATCTATTCCTGCAGCACACTGCTGCTCACAGGCCTCCAGTCCACAAAGCAACCCACCATCACCACCCTCTGTCTCTTACTTTCAAACCAGTTTTGTTTCTCACTGGCTAGCTCTCGCAACATTCCATGTTATCTAACCTTTCTAACCAGTCTGCTTTGTGGAACCTTGTTCAATGCCCATATAGCCAACGTCCATAGTCTGTATTCATAAATCTTCCTACCACTTCTTCAAAAAGAACCCAATCAGGTTAGAGAGACAATTTCCCATGCACAAAGCCATGTTGACAATCCCTAATAATTCCTTGTCTTTCCAAATACATGTACATCCTATCCCTCAGAACCCCTTCCAAGAACTTGCCTGCCACTGACTTCAGGCTCACTGTTCTCTTGTTCCTTGGCCTTCCGTTACCACCATTTTAAAAATAATGGCACCCGTCTTCCTGCAATTCCCCTGTCGCAAACGATTATGTAAATATCTCATGGAGAGGCCCATCAATTACTTCCCTAGCTTGCCACAAATTTGTGGGATGCACCTGCTCAGGACCCATGGATTTATCCACCTCGGTGCGATTTGAGCCATCCAGTGCCAACTGCTCTGTAACATGGATACTTTTGAAGTTATCACTGCTTATTTCTCCAAACACACTAGTTTCCATATCCTTTTCCAGTAAAAAAAGATTTGAAGTACTAGAATTGTATAGTATCTCTCCCACCACCTGTTGTTCCATAGATAGCCTTGTTGATCTTTAAGGGGTCCTATTCTCTGGCTATTCTAACGTAATGTGAGGTATATCCAGTTCCACGCGATCGATGGTGATAGGGGACTCTCTAGTCAGGGGCACAGACTCTAGTTTCTGCAGAAGACAGTGAGACAGCAGAATGGGGTGGTACTTCCCTGGTGCCACCAGGGACATATTTCCCTCGCCAGACCTATCTGTGTTCCGCAGAGAGCATTCTCTGCCATGATGCCCTCGTTCGGTCTACCCCCCACCAACCAACCCTTCACCCTCCCTTACTGCCAGGGAAGATGGAAGATATGCACCCACACCTCCCCACCTCACCTCTATCCAATGCCTCAAAGGATCTTTTCTCACCAGGCAGAGATTTTCCTTCACATCCAAACAGATCACCAACTGCATCCGGATACCATCGGCAAGCTAACGTGGATAATGCAGCGAATCTTCACATCTTTGGATTGTGGGAGGAAACCCACGCAGACACTGGGAGAATGTGCAAATTCCGCACAAATAGTAGCCTGAGTCTGGAATCAAACCCAGGTCCCTGGTGCTGAGGCAGCAGTGCTAACCACTGAGCCACAATACTGTGGGATCTTTGGTGCTGATGTGCTGTCCCACAGATACCTCAGTCACTCACCCTGTCTCATTTCTCAAAAGAAGAGGCAGTGATGGCCTCGTGATATTATCGCTAGCCAGTTAATCCAGAGACCCAGATATCCGTCGGCGGACCTGCGTTTGAATCCAATCACGACAGATAGTGGAATGTGAATTCAATAAAAATCTGGAATTAGGAATCTAGTGACGACAATGAATTCACTGTCAATTGTTGGAAAATTCCACCTGGATCACGAATGTCCTTTACGGAAGGAATCTGCCATCCTTACCTGGTCTGGACTACAGGTGACTCCAGACCCACAGACTGCCCCTTGGGCTCAGGCAGTGACACCCTCATCCTGTGAATGAACAAAGAAAAAAAAAGGTCAAGTCTTGTCTCCAACCATACTATTCTTAGAGATAACAGTCATCTCCTGGGAAATTTGCTACTCGATTCCCCGCTGATTATTGGGGAAGTGGGTGGGTGTCGATAGTACAATCCAAAGAAGTGATCATTCATTTCTAATTTCTCAGTTCCCTGGATATACTCCCAGGAATACCCTCCTGAAGCCCAGGCATAATGCTATCCCTCATCAAAACCACCACTGCCTCTGCTCTGTTGCCCCCTTTCTATCCTTACAAACAATCTATACCCTGTAACATTAAGCTGCTAGTCTATCCATCCCTGAGTGATGCCTCTGTAATTGCCATAATATCCCAGTGCTATGTTTAAAACCATACCCTGAGCTCATCTTCCTGACTTGTCGGGCCTCTTGCATTGAAGTAAATGCAGTGTAATTGCTCAGTCCTACCTCATTCTGTGCCTTGCTCTTGCCTGTCTTGAATTTTTGACTTCTGAACTGTGCCAGCCTCAGACTTAGCTCTTCCCTTCCAGTCACATTGGGTTCCCCCCCAGTCCCTCACCGGTTTAATGCCTCCCGAGTAGCACTAACAAATCTTCCCTTCCAATGCAGGTACAACCCATCCTTCTTATGTGGATCAATACTATCCAACAAGAGATCTAACGACCCAAAAATATGAATCCTTCTCCCCTACACCAGATCCTTCGCCACGCATTGATTTGCTCTATCCTGCTATTCCTACTCTCATAGCATGTGGCACAGAGAGAATCCAGATATAACTATCCTTGATGACCTACTTTTTACCCTCCAGTCTAATTTCCCATGTCTTCTCATCAGGACCTCACCGTATACTATTCCTATGTCATTGGTAGCAATGTACAACGGCGTGCCCTCACAGGGTTATTCTCCCCTTTGAGAATATTCTGCACCCTCTGCGAGACATCCTTGACCTTGGCACCAGGGAAGTACCACCCCATTCTGATGTCTCACTGTCTTCTGCAGAAACTATAGTCTGTGCCCCTGACTAGAGAGTCCCCTATCACCATTGATCGCGTGGAATTGGATATACCTCACATTACATTAGAGCCAGTCTTAGCACCAGTAGCTTGGCTGCAACTGCTTCATTCCCCTGAGTGTCAGTGACCCCTTACATTTTCCAAAGCAGTATAATTGTTTGAGAGTGGGAATAGACAGAGCAGTCTCCTGCACTACCTGCCTCCCTCTCCTTCCTTTCATGGAGGTAACCCATCTGCCTGACTGTATCTGCAGTTTTTCTACCTGAAACTGTCACCGATCACTCTTCCTAGCACCTCTGAATTCTTCACTGCCTTAAACTGTCGCTCCAACAAATTCTACGCGATGGATAGGATTTGCAACCACACTTCGTGCAGACATCATCATCAGGATCATTGAAATGCTCCCTAATCTCCCACATCCGACAGGAAGGGCACATCACTCAAAGAATGGCTATCTCTGTAACTTAACATTTTACAGACCCAGACAAAGGCACAGACTTACTGCTCTACAAACATCTGCCCGAGTATAACTTAATAGCTGTGTTTTATATTAACAAAAATTAATATAGAGATCGTAAGACATATTAAAATGGAGCCCTCACCTTACTCACTATTGTAGATTTATGAAAATAAAACAGACAAAATTTATCTTTGACGAGAATGAAACCCACTGAGTTGATCCCCAGACATGAGTCATTGGAGAGTGAGGTGTCTCTGAAGTCAGCTGTGAAATGTCATTGTTTGTTTCAATTTTCTGCGCGATTTCCAGGGAGATTAATATCTTCACAGCCAGTCAGCTGGGAGAGTTCCCTGCTCCATTTTATTCACTGGGCTTTGCTTCCAGCCTCACAATCCTTCCTAATGAGCTCGGAGAAGATTGGTAGCTGGGGTTGAGGTTCTGGATGTATTTTTGCTCGCGGAGCTGGAAGGTCCATGTTCAAAGATGTCGTCACTGTACTAGGTAACAACTTGAGTAAGCCTCTGGACAAAGCTATGTGGACCAAGGGGAGGCAGGTGAGATTAACTCGGTTTGGAATTATGGTCGACATGGATTGATTGGACCACAAGGTTTGTGACTGTGTTATGTAATATTACGACTGTAATTCTTGCTATCCCTATATTCCTCCCTCTTCGCAACTCTCCCTATCATTGTCACCTCATCCAGCCTCACAACTCTTCCTTATCTGTAATAATTCCTCGACAACCTCTGAACCCTCCCTAACTGTAATCTCCTCAAGTCTCTCAAAGCTCTGCATTGATTCCAGCCTTTGGGATACTTCATTTTTATTTCTCACTTGATGACGGCCCAATCAGATTCATGCGCCGAGCTCCAGAATTTCCTCTTAAACCTCTCCATCTCACTTTCCTCCCAAACACCTTGACCAATCTTTTTTATTTTATTCTAATATAAACTTTTCTGATCTGGGTTCAAATGTTGCCTGTCATATCCCTATATTAAGTTTCCAGGGGTTTACAGCACAGAAAAAAAGGCTCTGTGGGCCATTCAGTTTGTGCCAGTAAACAAAACGACCTCCGAACTTCCCTAATCCATTTTTCAATACTTGGTCAATCGCGTTCTCTGTCTTGGCATCGCAAGTGTGCATCGAAATATGTCTTCAAAGCTATTGGGAAATCTGTGTCTCGCACCCTTAGAGAATGTGAGGTTGAGTGCATCTATTGCTCGATGATGACATCACCCACAGGAATACAGAGCAGCTGAGTCTGTGCAAAGCAGAGATCGTCCACACATTGGGAAGTATGGCAGGGTCCCTGAGAGGGGGCACAGGAGATTTACCAGGATAGTTAAAGGGATGGGGGATTTTAGTAGAGTGTTTTTGATTTTTTTGCATCATTCATTGGTATGATATAAGTGTTGCTGATACATAGAGAATGTCAATCTACAATAGATGGACTCTGCTTCTCAACCTCTCCTCATGCCTGGGTTGTCGTAACCTTCAGGTCAAACGACTACCAGCCATCTCTCCCTAATGAGAGAGCCCTAATGGTCTGGTAGAACAATGCTGACTTTACCTTTTGCACAGTGACACAACTGTGACCGGTGGTGGTGGGGGGATATTTTGGGGGTGGTTGGGTGGGGGGGAAGAGGGAATGCTGAAGGTGATGGATGGAACACCACTCAGGTACAGTGCTTTGTCCTGGAGGATGTTCACTTTCTTTAATATTGTTGGGTGCTACACTGATGCAGGCAAGTGGAGAATGTCCCAACATGATCCTGATGTATGCTTTATAGACAACAAACAGACATTGGGGGATCAGGGGTTTGAGGAAACTGTGATTGATCTCCTAGTAGCGGAGGAAATTGAGGGGAGCTGTGACAGAGGGGTTTACAAACGTTACATGTTATAATAATGAACCTTACACCCATCAGCTCATTATACAATGATTACAGGACACACATTGTAGGGTTGGGGAGATTCAAAAGAGAAATCTTATGCAGCAAATGGGTTTCAGATGGAATACAATACTCACACACAATGCTAATATCCAGGTTGGCGTTAGAATTACTGAGAGTACCATCTGAATGCCCACCTGTAATATCCTGTAATGCAAGTTGATAAAATCCCTCATTGTCACTTCAGGTTAGAAATTCACACTATCCCTTCCTCCTGGCCCAGGATGACTATACACATTACCCGCTGTGGAGACCAACAGTCAATTCAGACGGAAATCTATGTGGGCTTCTATGCGTTTCCACCTTGCGACTTCAATTGAGTGAACAGGGCAGATCTTTGATAAACAGAACAGAATGTTCCAAGAGTCAGTGAGATGTCGAAAGCAGGATTTGCTTCCTTTTCTTTCCTTCCGTGCTGCTGCTGTGCCTCATCAATAAGTCATGGGTTGTGAAAGGTGAGTGCAGCTTGATGGGCAAGTTGTCTCCATTCTGACCAATGGGCAGCAAGCTCATCCCAATCATTCCACAGAGTATCACTAAAAACAGAGCAACTCTGCATGTTTCCCACGTGCTCCCAGGAAACGTTTAGAAGAATGGGGGTGGGTGGTGGGGTGGGGTGAATCTCCTGTAAAGTTCTAAGAGGACCGTGAAGAGAGAGAGAGATGCACAGGAGAAGCAGGCAACAGGTTGCCAGATGGAGTATAATTTGGGAAAATGGCAAGTTGTTCATTTTTAAGGAGATAATAAAAGAACTGAGTATTGTTCACATGGTAGAAACTGTAGAAAGCTTCATCACAAAGGGACCGGGGGTAATTGTGCAGGAAACACAGAAAGCGAACACACAGTTACATCAGGGAATCAGGAAGGTAAATTGAATGTTTTTTTTTCAAGGGTTTTCAATCTGAGAGTTTGGAGCATATACCTGAGAATAACGTGAGGAAATGTTCGTGAGACCACCATATCTGGAGTAATGGGAGCAGTTTTGGTCCCTTTATATAAGGAAATGTCACTTTATTGGAGGCTTTTCAGGGAAGATTCACTAAGATGATTCCTGGTTTGCAGGAATTATCATTTAAGCAAAGGCTGAACAGGTTTGGACTCTACTCACTGGATTTTGGAGAATGAGAGGTGATCTCATTGAAACATATGGGATTCCTAAATGGTTTGACAGATACATACTGTGAGATTGTGTCTGAAGGTAAATACTGAGAGGGGAGAGTTGAACCAGATTCTGTGCCAGTCATGGAATCAAAGGTTCTGCTTCGGATTTGACAGGTTTAAGGCAACACATACACGGATAACGGGTTTCAGTAGCGATGGAGCTCGGGTGAGGTGGAGACAAGTAACATTTTAGAGACTGGAATTTTTGGTATTTGTGATTGCGTAGGTATCTGATCTGAATGTCAACTTGGGATCAGATATGACAGCAATATTGTGAAGAGTGTAGTGCATCCTTAGGCATTTCCCAGTGAGAGGGAGGGTCTCAACAGGAAGGGAAAGGTATTTGTCATAGCACCTGAAGGCAATGGGTTTAACCATTACAATGTTTCATTGGGGGTAATTTCTGCTAATCGAGTAGTGTAAACGAGGTAAGCAGTTTGATAACTGAGTAACAGTGGAGCAATGAAGACGGATGGTGGGGAGGGAGAGCTGGGTATTGTCAGTGTACATGGGAAACCTAACACGGTGCTTTTGGATGATGTCATGTTCTGGCAGTATGTAGGTGAGAACCAGGAGGGGACAAGGATAGAGGTACACCAAATGCAATGAATTCAGAAAGGAAAGGGACAGTGGAGATGGAGCAGGATTTTCCAACAACGGTGAGGTCAAATATTAGTTTTTAGCAGAATGGATGAGAAGGACAAAACCAGAAACGACAGACAGACAGAACAATTAACAATGTCTGTGAATTAGCGAGGGGAAGTGACGAGGATGAGAAGGAAACAGAGTTGTGAAGTCTGTAATTTAGAGAGACTAGGGTAAAGGATCAAGGTAAGCTCTGATAATGCTTGACAACACACTGGACAAAAATGTAACTTTGGGACAAAAACCAGGAACACCACGTGAGTCAGTTTGGGCTAGTGGGAGGTGGGAAGCAGCAGAGGCAGCTGATCGAATTGTCTCAATCTTAGTGACAGAGAAACTCCATGTAATCCAAGCTCTTGTTGTTGGAGGGAAGGATGGAGGAGACAGGATGATGGACAGTGTTTTACCAAAAAAAACCTGGATTAGTGATATCTGAAGTGAGTAAACAAACCTGATGTATTTAACTTTTACCCAGAATATTAAAATGTATAACTGACATGCTGGTTCGAATCCCAGATCGGCAGATGGTGGAATCTGAATTCAAGAAAAAGTAACTGGAATTAGGAATCTCCTGATCTCCATAGAACCATTGTTAATGGTGGAAAAATTCGTGCCAACCTGACAGCGGCCCAACAAGCTACTCCCTGTATTAATTAATGCAAAGTCTCAACAAAGGAATGAAACTGGATGGACCACTCGGCATCCAACATGGCATCAGAAAATATAACCACAGAATTAGCCCTCTCGATGGTGTAACACCCTCCAGACTAGCATCTGGTTTTTGGTGCCAAAATGTGGAGAGCTGTCTCACAGTCTAGTCAAGGAAGAGCCTGACATAGTCATACTCACTGAATCATCCCTTATAGACAATGACCAGACACCACCATCGCCATCCCTAGATATCAAGAGTGTGGTGATGGAAAAACACAACAGGTCAGGCTGGATCCAAGGAGCAGGAGAATCGACGTTTCAAGTATAAGCCCTTCATTAGTCCGACCTGCTGTGCTTTTCCAGCGCCACACTCTCGACTTTGATCTCCAGCAGCTGCAGTCTTCACTTTCTCCTGAAATCTCTGGATATGTCCTTCCCACCAGCAGGACAGACCAGGCGGAGGTGATGGCACAGTGGAGTACACACAGGACCCATTTTCCCTGGGAATTCTCAGCATTGACTTTGGACACCAGAAAGTCTTATGTCTCCTGCTGATTACCAAGTACCGTGCTCCCTCGGATTACCACTCAGTTTTCCTCCATAGTGAACTTGGAGGAAGCACTGAGGCAATAAAATGGTGTCAAGTGAACTCTGCGTACAGGATTTCAATGTCCTCCACCAAGAGTAGCTCATCAACAGGATTACCTACTGAGCTGGTTGGGTACTGAAGGACATAGCTGCTCAACCTGGTTTGCAGCAGGCGGTAAGGGAACCAACAAGAGGGAAAAACATACTTGATTTATTATTACGAATCTATCAACTGCAAATGCATCTGTCCATGACAGTACCGATAAGAGCGACCATCACACAGTCCTTTTGCTGACAAAGCCTCGCCTTAAAGTTGAGAGTACTCTCCATTGTGTTGAGTGGAACTATCATTGTGTTAAATGGGACAGATGTGGGAACTCAAACTGGATATCTCTGAGGCACTGTGGGACATCAACAGCAGCAGAACTGCACTCCAGCACAATCTGTAATCTCATGGGTTTGTAAATCCCACAGTCATCGTTACAATGGACAGAAAAGGAGGGCATGCCATGAGCAGCACCAGGCATACCTAAATATGAAGTGCCACCATGGTGATGTTACCAAGCAGGAGTACGTGCATATCAAACAGCAGCAAGAAAGAGCCAAGTGATCCGACATCCAATGGATCAGATCGGAGCTCTGCAGTTCTGCCACACCCAGTTGTGAATGGTAATGGACAATTAAACAATTCGTTGTAGGAAGCACTACAGATATACCCACTCTTACTGATGGAGGGGTTTCACACATCCATGTAAAAGATAAAATGACAGAATTTGCAGCAATTGGCACCCATATGCAAAGTGGGACGATCCATCTCAGCCTTCTGCAGTGGTTCCTAAGGTCTCAGAATGTGAGCGTTAAGCCAGTTCGAATTAGTTCGAATAATATCAAGAAATGGTTAAGTAGTGAAAAGACTATGGGTCCTCGTAAAATTCTGGCAAGACGACTGATGGCTTGTGCTCCAGAACCTGCCACCCACTAAGCCAAAAAAACACAGGGCACATCCAAACCAGCCAATTTCCCTCTATCAGTCCACACTCGATCAGCAGTAAAATGCTGGAAGATGTCATCAACAGGGCTACCAAGCAGCCGCTGCTCAGCAACAGCCAGCTGAGCGGCACTCATTTTAGGCTCCACCAGGGCCACTCAGTTCCAGATTCTGATACCGCCCTGATTCACAACCTGACAACCAGCTGAATCCCAGAGGCGAGTTGAGGGGAACAGCCCAGTCCCACTCCAAAACCACTATTTCTAGCTGATTCTAACCTCATCTCAGCTGATATACTGAAACTCTCATCCATTGTGTGTTATCTCCAGACTTAATTATCCAATCCCACTCCTGGCCAGTCTCCCAAATTCAACCTCCCAGTAATCTCAAGAAAAATGAAAAACTCTGTCGCCTACATGCTCACTTCTCCCCAAACATGTTCATCCGTCAAAAGGTTCCTAATCATAACCAACAACAATTTTAAAAACTCACTCTTGATTTAATTCCTGCCTGTGATCATCCCTCGCTCCCTGCACCTCATATCCTCTCAAACCTCGACAACCCATTTTCTTCGAGACCCTCAACGATTTGATAATTCATTACTTCAACTGTGTCGCTGATTCTGCAGTGGCTAAAGCAACATGATCTGGAATTTGCAGACAAAACCTCACAGGCCTGCTTTCCACCTTTAAGACATCCCTCAAAACCTGCTTTTTGGCAATGCTTTTGGTCAGCTGATCTAATATTTTCATCTCTGGCCTTATATCTAAAGTTCTCAATAATATGTTTGTGAAATTACAAGCATGACAATAAAACTACTCTGTAATGTCTCTTACCCAACCACATTGTGGAAGCAACTTCACCACACAAAGTGTCGCTGTGCAAGAAAGTCAAACATCACCCTCTCCACAGGCAACAGGGCTTTGGCATTAATCACTGGGATCTGTGGAAGGAGAAACACAGTTGATGTCTCAGGGAGTGCAAAATTGGGTTACAGGGAATGAAAATGGTGCAGAATTTGACAGTCAGAAATTAAAGGAAAATACTCCTGCTTATTGGAAAAAAGAATTCTTGTCTACCAAAGATATTCTAGAAAGAAAATCTGATAATAGAGCAGCACAAGGTCAGGGGCTGTGCTGCAATGTAAAACTCATTTACAAAGGGTCTATAACAGTAATAGTACAGCACTAAACAGACGAACAATACATCCATGGTTCGAGACTGAGGAAGCTAGATATTGACTAAGTGGTCATAACGGGTGCCAGAGGTGAAGCAGAGCAGCATTAGCTGCTATGATCCCAAAGACGCTCTACCAGAGAAAGAGGGCACTTCCAGAACAACCCAGATGGCCTCCTTCTTCAAAGACCGAAATTTCCCCACAGACGTGGTTGACGATGCTCTCCACTACATCTCCTCCACTTCCCACTTCTCCGTCCTTGAATCCCCTCCCTCCAATCGCTGCCAGGACAGAACCCAACTGATCCTCACCTAGCACACCACCAACCTCCAGATACATCGTATCATCCTTTGTCATTTCCGCCACGTCCAAACGAACCCCACCAACGAGGATATATTTTCCTCCCATCCCCTTTCAGCGTTCCAGAAAGACCACTCCCTCCGCGATTCCCTCGTCAGGTCCACACCCCCACCAATCCAAATTCCACACCCGGCACCTTCCCCTCCAACGACAAGAAATGCAAAACTTGCACTCAGACCTCCCCCCTCCCTTCCTTCCAAGGCCACAAGGGATCCATCCATGTCCACCACAAATTCACCTGCACCTCCGCACACATCATTTACTGAATCCGCTGCACCTAATGTGGCCTTCTCTACATTGGGGAGACAGGCCGCCTACTTGTGGAACATTTCAGAGAACACCTCTGGGACACCCGGACCAACCAACCGAACCACCCCGTAGCTCAACACTTCAACTCCCCCTCCCACTCCACCAAGTACATTCAGGTCCTTGGCCTCTTCCATCGCCAGGCCATGGCAACACGACGCCTTGAGGAAGAACGCCTGATCTTCCGCCTAGGAACACTCCAACCACAATGGATGAATACAGATTTCTCCAGTTTCCTCATTTCCCCTCCCCCGAACCGTTTCTCAGTCCCAACCCGCGGACACAGCGCCGCATTCTTGACCTGCAATCTTTTTCTAGAACTCTCCGTCTCCCACCCCCTCTCCGGCCTATCACCCTCACCTTAACTTCCTTCCACCTATCGCAACCCAACGCCCCTCCCCCAAGTTCCTCCGCCCTACGTTTTATTTTTGCCTGCTTAGCACACTTTTCTCATTCCTGAAGAAGGGCTTATGCCCGAAACGTCGATTCTCCTGTTCCTTGGATGCTGCCTGACCTGCGTGCTTTTCCAGCAACACATTTTTCAGCTCTGATCGCCAGCATCTGCAGTCCTCACTTTCTCACTTCATCACATTAGTACCTTGCTTATTTCAGATCTTTAGGATGGTAATAGTATCTTCCGGATTAGTAAGATAATTGGGTAAGTTAACCCACTAGTTACTCAGCCTCAAACAAAGTGCTCTTCTGATGCTGTGATAGTGTCTCACACTTTGAGCCAGAAGGACTGGATCAGTCCCACCTGAGCCAGAGGTGTCATAATGCGTCGAGATAGGTTGTTTAGGAAAACAATATGAGACAAACTTCAGTAATTGAATGGATAGTCTTGATGGTCTCTGCAAATTCCAAACTTGACTGTTTTGTATCCTGACCGGAGGCCTGATCTCAATTAATCTTTTTCATTTAAACTGAATTGCCTTTTCTTGAGTTGAATATAATTGAAGTTTTTCCTGTCTGCATGCCCCCTTGTGCAAAACCTGTTACAAGCTGTCAAAAAACAAGATTGAAAACTCAGATTAGCTGATAACTTGTTCAAGAGCTGAAACCAATGGCCTTTTCCACAGGGACAGTAGGCGGTGCAGAATTGATCCCATTTCCCATTGAACTGAGACAGGAGGTAGTGAGCTTGCTGAAATGTCTTGCACTGAAACATTTTTGATTAAAATAAGTGACTATGGTTGTGGTGCAGTTGAAGTTCGAGACTTAGTGACGAGTATCATCTGTCTTTTCTTTGTTTGTCTCATCGCAGAAGGAATGAGAGCAGCCCAACGCCTGCCGAAACTGCGGAGAAACTGCCAGATATTAAAATGTGTAACTCCGCCTCATTAGCCAGTCTGACTGAGTCATCCAGACTCAAACATCATGACTGGAGCTGGGCGTCTTGCACTCGCTGTGAATACTTTTACAGAGTACAAACTCAATGCATAACATATTTTATGAGAACTGAAAACAACATATACTGAAGGTCACTGCAGGGAGCAGATGGCCGAGTGGTATTATTGCTAAATTATTTACCAAAGATACAGGTAGCATTCTGGAGAACCAGGGTCGAATCGTGCCACAGGAAATGGTGGAATTTGAATTCAGTGAATATCTGGAATTAAGATTCTCATGACCATGAATCCTTTGTCGAGTTTCGGAAAATGAATCTGTTTCACGAACATGCTTGCGATAAGAAGCTACCATCCTTCACTAGTTGGTCCGACATGTTACTCCAGACACACAGCAATGAACTTATCTCTTCACTCCCCATTGGTCAATTAGAAATGAGCAATGAATGCTGCCGAGCGAATGACACCATCATCCCATGAAAGTCTTTTTAAAAATCGATGGAGAGAGCAAGCTAACATTTTGAGTCCAGATGACTCTTCATCAGAGCTCTGATCGAGTCATCGACACTCACCGTTAGCTTGCTTGGTCTCCACGGATGCTTTATGACCTGCTGTGAGCTCAAATAGTTGTTGTTTTCAGTACAGATTCCACCATCTGCAGTAATTTCCTTATATGTTTCTTCATTATTTTATTTATTAATGCCCACTACATTGCAGCTACTACTCAACACCTTACCCACAGAGTACTGTTGCTCTGGTGTCAAAAGCCTCCATTGACTTGTTCAATTACACCATAGTTTTGGATAATTGCAAGATGCCACTGTGGCTGAAAAGAATACAATCATAGTCGTACAACATGGAAACGAAGCATTCGGATCAACTCGTCCATGCCAACCAAATTTCCTAAACTATGCTAGTGCAGTTTGCCTGCATTTGGACCATCTTTCTCAACCTTTCCAAATGTCTTTTAAATGTTGTAATTGTACTTGCACCTACCACTTCCTCTGGACGTTCATCCCGTGTCTCAACCAATCTCTTTGTGAGGAAGTTTGCAATTGGTAATTTCACTGTTGACTACGGTGTGTGAATCGCTGGGGATTATTGTTCGTTCAGGACCTTCTCTTTCTGAGCACGGCTCAGGGCCTCAAGAGATTCCTGAATGTGGCTCGGGCCTCCTTGTGGGTTCCCACATGCTGTTCAACGACTTTTGTTTGCGCAGCGCAGCTGTCTATGGGTTGGGTGTTGTGGAAGAAAGGAGGATGCGTTAAGGAATTAATTTATTTAAGGAATGTTGGTGTCACTGGCTGTGCGAACATTTATTGCCTCATTCTAATACCTTGTGAAGGTGGTTGTGAGCTCCCTTTTTGAATCACTGCGGTCCGTGTGGGTTGTCGGCCCATTGATAGTGCTGTTGCGAGGGAGTTCCAGAATTTTGGCTCAATGACACTTCAGGACTACTGAACGATATACAACACCAGATGGTGGGGACTTGGAAAGGAACCTGCAGGTGCTAGAATTCCCAGGAATCTGCGTCCCTTTTCCTTTTAGTTGGTATTGGTCACAGGTTTGGAAGATGCTATTGAAGTACGAATATGAATTGATGGAATGTATCTTGTAGGTAGTACATAGTACTGCTGTTGGCATCAGTGGAGGAGGGAGTGAGTGCGGTGCCAATCAGGCAGTCTGCTTTTTCCTGATGCTGTCAAGCTCCTGAAGTGTTCTTGGAGCTGCACCCAAACCTAGCCAAGTAGCGAATATTCTATTGCACTCCTGAGTTGTATCTTGTAGATGGAGGACAGGCTGAAGATATTCGGGGGTGGTTTACTTACCATAGTTCTATGGCTATTCCACTTCAATTTCTAGTCAATAGTAAATCCCCAGAATGTTGATTGTGGGGGTTTCGGCAATGGTGGGTTTGGAGAAAGAGGCTGCAAAGTTTTTGGTGAAGGAGCTTCAGGCTGAAAGCTAGGGAGGATGGAATAACGTAGAGGTTAAAAAAATGGATTGGTGGGGAAAGATGCTGCAAAGGAGACATTACGGGCTTTTCTCTGTGCTGGGCCGAGCTGGTCTGCTGACACTACTGTAGAGATATTGTTGCTCACCTCACCAAATCTCACCATAGTGTTTCAAATATCATGCTCATTAAACCCCTTGCGTCAGTCCATTCCTCTTACTTCCTCCATTTGAAATAAGCACATAAGATCATTAGAATTAGGAGCAGGATTATTAATCAGCCCCTTGACCCTGCTCTGCCATTTGATACAGTCATGGCAAATCTCATCTTGGCCTGAACACCACTTTCGTGCCAGCTCTCCTTAACTCTTCAGCCCTTTACTCATTAAAAATCTGTGTGCCTCCTATTTCAATTTACTTAATGTCCCAGAATGCACACTGTTCTGAGGTAGTGAATTCCCAAGATTCACCATCCTCTGAGCGAGGTAATTGCTCCAACTACCCCTACATTTACGACTCCTCATTTTAGATTGATCATCTTCTCTGCATCTACTTGTTCAATCCCTTGACCATTTTATCGACGTCAATGATACCACCTCTCACTCTTGGCTCCAATGAATATGAATGGAAATAGTGATTGGAGTTCAGCTTGTGACATTTTAATAACTGCGGCAGAGGATGTTTGTTCAAAACTGAGCTGGGCACTTAGTGCTTTTCAAATAAGCAATAGTTGACGAGATTAAGTACATCAATATATTGGAGATTTATTTTTAGGAAGACTTACTGTAGGGAAGATTTAGTTAAGGGAATTTTGCAGTCAAAGCTTGGAAGATTAACCTCCACCCACGTATGAGGTAGTACACTGTGGTCAAAAGAATAAAGAGACCACTTCCTCTTTGGAAATATGTCCTTAAATAGGGCAGAGGGATCTGGAGATAGGAATGAGGTACTAGCAGCAAATGGTACCGGTTTGTGAGGTTAGATAGAAAAGTAGATCATGGGTTTATTTCGCGGGCGAAAGAATGTTAGCTGTTCGACACGTGCAGAACCATGGACAGGTCACCCTTGGTGCACTGCAAACAGTTCTTAGCTTCATATTGTTAAATAGATGTAGAGGCAGTACGGAAGATAAAGAATAATTACTGGAATTATATCAAAACTGAATTTGAATTCATCAAGTAAGATTGGACAGTCCTGTCTCGTTGAAAAAAAAAGTGACATGGTCCATTTACATAGGGGTTTGATAGAGTAGACATAGAAAAGATGTTTCTGCTGGTGAATGACATTATCCTCTGGAACTGGGGATATAATTGTAGTCATTATTAAATCCAACGGGGAATTTTCAGAGGGCGACAAAGTCTTTACCCAGAAAGGGGTTTGAATGTAGAACTTACCTAATCAGGAATAATTGAAGCAAATAACAGATGAATTCATGGAGGAACTTGGAATACAAGAAATCGAAAAAAAACTATGTTGATGGGTTTAGGTTGGGAAGGAGGCCTGTGTAAATCACAAACACTGAGAACCTCTGTTTGTGTCCTGAAACTATGCATCTGTGTTGATCTGTGACATTTCCATAGTCGCAGCAGCGGTCGCAGTAAACAAGGCAGCTCACCCTTACCATTCTTGGAGAAAAGCAGAACTTCTGGCCACACAAATGGGAAATAGGCCTTTTGTGGAGGTGGTTCAAACAGTGGCCAACGACTTGATCCGCAGAGACAGTGTGCCTTCATTACCTGGTGGGAAAGGTGAATTCTTTAACCAGAAATGTTGTTTTGTCCTTCCACTGATCTCATGACAGAAACGGGGAAGTGTGTCACTTCAGTTAGATGATTCGAATCAATCAAATCTATTGCCATGTTAGCACTCCTTCCCTACCCAAAGGAGATGTGGGTCAAATGGGCACACGACTTGCTCTGATTTAGTTCAAGATTCCTTTATTCAGTCATGTGCTTACGCTATTCAATCCAACTTCCTTGTGTTTCCTTTGGATCTGTGGTTGTGCAGAAGGAAACTTAAACAATGTGAGATTCAAAATCAAAGTTTTGTTGAATCAATAATTGTAGCCCCACTCTGCTCCTTGAGCAGATAATTAACCCAAGGATTCTAGCTCAGCCCTTAACTTCAAGTTCAAGTTATAAACCTTTCAGTGAGCATTGCAAAATAACAAAGAACAATGTAAATCATTTATTGTCTCTCCAGACTCTGCTTCTTTTGTCACTGAGTACACCCTTAAGTTCGATGAGTCAATGACAAAAGATGAGATTGAAGAGAAATCCTGCCATCAGAGAGCCATTACCGCTTTAATGTGGGGAAGAGACGCAGCAAGCAGGATGATTCAGATGAGGACATAGTGCGGGACCAATTGACTTCTCCTGTGGATTCAGGTGAGTGGTGGTGTCAATTGGTGGGATCTCAGTGCATGGAATAGTTGCTCCTCTCCATGTTCGAATGTTCGAAGTATCTTGCCATGAGATTCAGATGGAGAGGACAAGGACCATATAGTGTAACGAGTGTATGCCAATAGTTGGGTGGATCTTGTGTTTTTGCGAAAAAACAGCGAGTACCACTCGGTAACAATGTGCCCAGAGTTTATAAATCTTTAAGAAGAATAAATATTTCACATTGTTAATCTTTGTGATCGAGTTACCATGTAGTGAAGACAAAGATTAGTATTTACTTGAATTCCTTGCTCACCCAATCAGGTAAACACAAACCCAATTTGACTGCTAAGAATGTCCCTGAATTTACTCCATTCTACTGTCCATTAAAGGTGGTAATAAGATGCAAAAGAGGTCTTTGCAGAGGAATTAATGATATAAATGATATTCTAATTGGAAGGATATGGTTAGTGATATCCTGCACCGATCGATGTTGGAGCCCTATTTATTCGCTATTCATAATGAAAGTATAGCCACATTCAAAATTTGGGGCCACTCTACAGTGATTCCAAGTGTAGGTAGATGGAAGCATAGCATTAGAAAGCAATCTTGATAGATTCAGTAAATGAAAAAAAAACAACCGCAGATGAGTTTGTGTCGGCAAGTGAGAGGTTGGATCAAAATAGGATATTTCTTGATGGTGAAAATAGAGAGAGTGTGGTCTCCAAAGAAATTTGGTGGGATTGATCCAGCTGTATAGTTCATGAATATGTCACAGACAGGTTCAGAAACGTGACCAAGGGACTGGTGGAATGTTGACCTTGAACTCTGCAGAAGACGAGATACCAAAGGATTAGAAGTCATGCTTCAGCAAATCCGAACCTCGTTAGACCGAGCTGTCAGGGCTGGGCACCATGGCTTAAGGAGAGTATCACTCTGAGTGGAAGGGCAGGGTAGATTTACTGAAGTGATATTTGGATTCCAAGGCTTAACTTAAGAAGAAAGATTAAACAGATAAACTGTTAGAGTCAGAACATTGAGGTGTGATAACGGGGAACACTTTTATGCACAGAAATGGATAAAGTTTGATAAAGTTCCACAAACAGCGATTGATTGGAAATCATTTGCAAATTTTAAGTTTGAGATTGGTAGATTTTGAATGAAAATGCTGTAGGATTATGGGACAACGACAGGGATTTGTCAAGATGAGGAAGATTACCATGATTTGGGTGAATGGTGGAATAGGCTCATGGAGCTAAATAGCCTCCTCGTGCTCTGATGTTGATGTAACCATGGCTCCCTTATTCTCTGCAAGTGCAATTCCTGTTGTGTTTTTGGTTATTATCAGAACCTGGCAGCAAATTAGTGACTGGAGTCCTGACCAGAAAATCATCAGGATGAGGGACTTCGCCGGTCTGAATGTGTTTCACCGATGATGAAATGACACAGCCAGCACTCTCCTTCCCTCTCTCCCCCACTCTCTCCCCACACCCGTCCCCTCACAGCCCCCTCCCCCAATCTCTCGCGACCACCCGACACCCCCCACTTAACCACCTACCCCTGCCGCCCCCCTCTCCCACCCCTCTTCCTCCCTCTCGCCCCCCCGCCCCCAACCCCCCTTGTCCCCTTCTCGCCACCTCGCCCCCCTCTCGCTCCCCTCTTGCCCCCCTCGCCCACCCAGCCCATCCTTTCACCCGCCCTCTCACCCACCTCCTCGACCTCCACTCGCCCCAACCCCCACGCCCCCTTCTCCCCCACCCTCTCGAACCCCCCGGCCCCGCCCGGCCACCCTTTGCCCCCCCATTCCCCCCTCACACCCCCTTCTCCCCCTCCCCCACTCTCGCCTATCCCATCGACCCCCACACTCCGCCCCCCATCGCCGTCCCCCTTGCTGCCCCCTCTCGTCCCTCTCTCTGCTTTTGCCCCCTCTCTCGCCCCCCTGCCCCTCGCACCCATTCTCTCCCTTCCTCTAACCGCCTCCCTCTGCCCCCCTCCCTCTATCCCCCTCCCTCAACACAACCTACCTGCCCTCCCTATAACCCCGTCCCTCTCCCCCTCCCTCTCCCATTCCCCCTCCCTCTACTCCTCCTCCCTCCACCACCCCTATACCTCCTCCCTCTACCCCCTCCTTCTACCCCCTCTCCCTCTACCCCTCTCTCTGCTCCCTCCTCTATTCCCCCCTCCCTCTACCCTCTTCTATCCCCCTCCCCATCTCTCTCTCTTTCTTTCTTTCTTGCCGCTTCCTCTCTGCCACTCTGCCACTCTTCCTCTTTCTCGCTCCCTCACTCCCTCGTTCCCACGTTTCCATGCTCCCAATCTGCCAATCTCGCTCTTTCCTTTCTCTCTCTCTCTCGTATCTGCCCTCTCTCTCTCTTGCTCTTTCTTGCAGCTCTCTCTCGCGCTCTCTCTCTTGCTCGTGCTCCCTCTCTCTCAGCCCTCCCTCCCTCCCTCCCTCTCTCATACTCGTCTCTCTCATCCTGCTTTCTCTCAATCGTCCCCTCTTTCTCTCGCTCTCCCCATCGCTCTCTCTCGCTCCTTCTCTCTCTCGCTCTCCTTTCCCCTCTCTCTCGCACCCCCCTTTTTCTCCTCTCTCCCCCCATCACTGTCGCCCTCTCTTGCCTCTCTCTTTCTTGCGTGTGGCACTCTCTCTCTCTTACACCCACTTTCGCCCCCTCTCTCTATAAATATCTCTCTCTTTGATCCCCCTGTCACCATCGCTCAGCTCTCTCGCTCTCTCTCTATACTTCTCTCTATCACCTCTCCCTCTCTCTTCTCTCACTGTCTCTTGATCTCTCTGTCGCCCATCACTAAATCCTCCCTTGCTCTTTCTCGATCACTCTCTCCCTCACCCTCTCTCCCACACCCTCACTCCATCTCTTTCCCTCGCACTCTCACTGTCTCTCTCATATTTGCCCCCTCTTTCCCTCTTTCTTGCAACTCTCTCCCTCTTTCTTTCGTTCTCTCTCACTTGTTCTCTCTCTCTCGCTCATTCTCGGTCACTCTCTCCCTCTCTCTATCACGGACCCACCCCCCCCCCCCCCCCCGTCTCGCTCCCACATTCGCTCTTGCCTCATCGCTCTCTCATCCTCTCTTCCTCTCTCACCCCTCTATCTCTGCCTCTCTGGGCCTTCCCTCTGTCTCTTGCCTCCTCGCTCTCTTTAGCCCGTCTCTCATTGCTCTACCTCTCGGTCGAGCCGTCTCTCCATCTTGCTATCCGTTCTCTCTCACCCCCTCTCTCTCTCTCGCGGCCTCTCTCTCTCACTCTCACTCTCCCCCATCTTTCTCTGTCGCCCTCTCTCTCCCTATCCTGCTCCCTTCTCTCTCTCTCTACCAATCCTCTCTCTTTTGACCATCTCTCTCTTGCGCGCTCACTGTCTCGCTATCTCTCACTGTCTTTCTCTTGCCCCCTCTCTCTGTCTCTCTGGCACCTCTCTTTCTTTCGCCGCCTCATTCTCTCACTATCTCTCTCACGCTCTCTCTGTCTCTCTCTCTTGCTCGCCCCCTTTCTTCATCTATCTATTTCTCTTGCACTCGTTCTGGCTCTCTCTCGCAGTCGCCCTCACACCCCCTCCTCTCACTCGCCCTTCTCTCACTCGCCCTCCTCTCACTTACCCTCCTCTCACTCGCCCTCCTCTGACTAGCCCTCCTCTCACTCGCCTTCCTCTCACTCACCCTCCTTTCTCTCACCCCCTCCATCTCTCTCTCTCACCCCCTCCATCTCTCTCTCGCCACCTCCCTCTCTCTCTCACCCCTCTCTCTCTCACCCCCTCCCTCTCTCTCTCGCCCTCTCCCTCTCGCTCTCACCTCCTCCCTCTCTCACTCTCACCCCTCCGTCCCCCTCTCTCGCCCTCTCCCTCTCTCGCCCCCTCCCTCCCTTTCTCCCCTCCTCCTCCCTCTCTCTCTCGCCCCACTCCCTATCTCTCTCTTGCTCCTCCCTTCTCTCTCTCGCCCCCTCCCTTCACTCTCTCGCCCCCTCCCTCTCTCTCTAGCCTCCCTCCCTCTCTCTCTCGCCCCTCCCTCTCTCTCACCACCACTCTCACTCTATCGCCACCTTCCTCTCTCTCTCACCCTCTCCCTCTCTCTCTCACCTCCTCCCTCTCTCTCTCGCACCCCTCACACTCTCTCGCCCCCGTTCTCTTTCTCTCTCACCCCACTCCATCTCCCTCTCTCATCCCCCTTCCTCTCTCTCACACATCCCCTCCCTCGCTCTCTCGCCCTTTCCCTCTCTTTCTCGCCCCTTCCCCCTCTCGCCACTTACCTCTCTCTCGCCCGTTCACTCTCTCTTTTGCCCCCTCACTCTCTCTCTCGTCCCATCACTCACTATCGCCCCCTCCCTCTCTCTCTCAACTCCCTCTCTCTCGACCCTCCCTCTCTCTCTCTCTCTCGCTCCCTCCCCCTCTCTCTCTCGCCCTACTCATCCTCTCTCTCTCGCCACCCCTCTCTTTCTCTCCCCCTCCCTCTCTATCTTGTCACCCTCTCTCTCCCTCTCTCACAACCTCCCTCTCTCTCGCATCCCCTCCCTCGCTCTCTCACCACCCCCTCTCTCTCACACCCTCCTCCCTCTCTCTCTCAATCCATCCCTCTCTCTCTCTCAACCCCTCCCTCTCTCTATCTCGCCTCCTCCATCTCTCTCTCTCGCCCTGTCTCTCTCTGTCTCTCTCCACCTCCCTCTCTCTCTCACCCCTCCCTCTCCCTCTTGCCCCCTCCCTCTCTTTCTTGCCCCTCCCTCCCTCTCTCTCTCACACCCTTCTCTCTCACCCCCTCTCTTCCCCCCTCCGTCTCTCTCTCACCCCCTCCCTCTCTCTCGCCCCCTCCCTCTTTCTCTTGCCCCGCTCCCTCTCTCTCTCGCCCTTTCACACTCTGTCTCTCTCGCCTCTCCTCCCTCTCTCTCTCGCCCCCTCCCCCTCCCTATCTCTCTCTCTAGGTCCCCTCCCACTCTCTCTCGCCCATCCCCTCCCTCTCACTTTCGCCGCCTCCCTCTCCCTCTCTCGCCCCGTTCCTCTCTCTCTCACCCACCTCTCTCGCCCCCCTTTCTCGTGTCCGCCTCCCTCTCTCTCTCTCTCACCCCCCTCCCTCTCTCTCTTGTCCCCCTCCCTCTCTCTCGTCCCCCTCCGTCTCTCTCTCATCCCCCTCCCTCTCTCTCGTCCCCCTCCGTCTCTCTCTCATCCCCCTCCCTCTCTCTCTTGTCCCACTCCCTCTCGCTCACTCACCCCACCTCGTCCCCTCTCTCTCGCGCCCTCCCATTAACTCTCTCATCCCCCTCCCTCTCTCTCGTCCCCCTCCCACACTCCCTCTCTTCCCGATCCCTTCTCTCACTCATCCGCTCCCTCTCACCCTCTCGTTCCCCATCCCTCTCTGTCTCTCGTCCCCTCTCTCTCTCTCACACACCCCGCCCTCTCTCTCTCGCCACAACTCCCTCTCTCTCTCTCGCCCCCACCCTCTCTCTCGACCTCCTTCCCTCTCTCTCTCTCGCCTCCCTCTCTCTCTCTCACCCACCGCCCTCTCTCTCTCTTTCCCCCATCTCTCACTCTATCTCGCCCCCTCCCTCTCTCTCTCTCACCCCCTCCCTCTCTCTCTCGGCCACCCCTCTCTTTCTCTCTCACCCCCTCTCCCTCTTTCTCTCTCTCCCCTCCTCCCTCTCTCTCTCGCCCCCATCTCTCTCTCACCCCCTCTCCCACTTTCTCTCTCACCAAACCTCCCTCTCTCATATCCATCTCCCTCTCTCTCTTGCCCCAATCGCTCTCTCTCTCACTCCCTCCCTCTCTTTCCCGTCCACCCCTATCTCTCTCTCGTGCACACTCCCATTCTCTCTCTCGTCCCCCTCCCACTCTCTCTCGCGCCCTCTCTCTTTAACACCCCCTCCGTCTCTTCCTTCCCACATCCCTCTCTCTCTCGCCCCCGTCCCTCTCTCTCTCGCCACCTCCCTCTCTCTCTCTTGCCCCCTCCCTCTCTCTCTCGCCCCCTTGCCTCTCTCGCTCTTTCCCCTTCTCACTCTCTCTCGTCTCCTCCCTCTCTCTCTCGCCCCCGTCCCTCTCTCTCTCGCCACCTCCCTCTCTCTCTCTTGCCCCCTCCCTCTCTCTCTCGCCCCCTTGCCTCTCTCGCTCTTTCCCCTTCTCACTCTCTCTCGTCTCCTCCCTCTCTCTCTCGCCCCCGTCCCTCTCTCTCTCGCCACCTCCCTCTCTCTCTCTTGCCCCCTCCCTCTCTCTCTCGCCCCCTTGCCTCTCTCGCTCTTTCCCCTTCTCACTCTCTCTCGTCTCCTCCCTCTCTCTCTCGTCCTCTCCCTCTCTCTCTCGCGCCCTCTCTCTTTAACACCCCCTCCGTCTCTTCCTTCCCACATCCCTCTCTCTCTCGCCCCCGTCCCTCTCTCTCTCGCCACCTCCCTCTCTCTCTCTTGCCCCCTCCCTCTCTCTCTCGCCCCCTTGCCTCTCTCGCTCTTTCCCCTTCTCACTCTCTCTCGTCTCCTCCCTCTCTCTCTCGTCCTCTCCCTCTCTCTCTCGCCCCCCCTTTTCTATCTCTCCCCCTCACTCTCTCTCACCCCCTCCCTCACTCTCTCTCGTCTCCTCCCTCTCTCTCTCGCCGCCTCCCTCTCTCTCACTTCTCTCTCTCTCCTCTCCCTTTCTGTCCCCCCTCACTCTCTCTCACCCACTTACCTCTCTCTCTCTCGTCCCCTCCCCCTCTCTCTCTCCCCTCCCTCTTACTCTCGCCCCCTCCTTCTCTCTCTTTCTCCCCTCCCCTTCTCTCTCTCACCCCTTCCCTCCCTCTCTCTCGCCCCCTCCCTCCCTCTTGCCCCTCTCTCTCTCGACCCCATCCCTCTCTCTATCTCCCCCTTCCTCTCTCGCTCGACCCAATCCCTCTCTCTCTCGCACCCCCCTCTCTCTCGCACCCCCCTCTCTCTCTCGCCCCTCCCTTTCTCTCTCTCGCCCCTTCCCTCCCTCTCTCTCTCGTCCCCCTCCCCCTCTCTCTTGCCCCCGTCTCTCTCTGACCCCCTTCCCTCTCTCTCTCACCCCGTCCCTCTCTCTCTCTCTCCACCTCCCTCTCTCTCTCACGCCCCCTCCCTCTCTCTCTCTCGCCCCTTCCCTCCCTCTCTCTCTCGACACCCTCCCTCTCTCCATCTCACCCACCCCATCCCTGTCTCTCTCTCACCTCCTCCCTCTCTCTCTCTCTCTCGCCCCCCTCTCGCTCACCCCATCCCTCTCTCTCCTGCCACCTCCCTCTCTCTCTCGCCGCCATCCATCTCTCTCTCTTGGCCTCCTCCCTCTCTCTCGCCCCTCCCTCTCTCTCTCACCCGCTGTCTCTCTCTTTCGCCCCTCCCTCGCTCTCTCGCCCTCTCACACAGCCTTCTCTCCTTTGTGCTCTTCCTCTCTCTCACCATCTCTCTCTCTCACCCTTGCTCTCTTTCATCCAGTCTCTCTCTCTCTCTCTCTCTCTCTGTCTCTCCCTCTCTGTCTCACCTCCCTCTCTCGACCCTCTCTCTCTTCGCACGTCTCTTCCCTCCTCTATCTCTCTCTAGCCATCCCGTTTTCTCTTTGCCCCATCTCCCAACCCCTGACTCTCTCTCTCGCCCCCACATTCCCTATCTCTGCCCTGTCTCTTTTCTCTCTCTAGCCGCCTGCCTCTCTCTCTTGCCCCCTTCCTCTCTCTCTCTCCCCCTCTCTCTCTCTCTCGCCCCTCTCCCTCTCTCTCGTCCCCCTCCCTCTCTTTCTCACCCCCTCCCTCTCTCTCTCGCCCCTCTCCCTCTCTCTCGTCCCCCTCCCTCTCTTTCTCACCCCCTCCCTCTCTCTCTCGCCCCTCTCTCTCTCGACTCTCTACCTCTCTTTCTTGCCACCTCCCTCCTTCTCTCTCTCTCTCACCCTCACTCTCTCTTGCCCCCTCCCTCTCTCTCTCGTCCCTCCCTCTTTCTCTCGCCCCCCCTCTCTCTCCCCCTCACACTCTCTCTCACCCCACTCCCTCTCTTTCTCTCTCACCCCCTCCCTCTCTCTCTCTCTCTCGCCCCTCCCTCGCTCTCTCGCTCTCTCACAGATCCCTCTCTCTTCTTTGTGCCCTTCCTCTCTCTCACCATCTTTCTCTCTCGCCCTTGCTCTCTTATCTAGTCTCTCTCTCGCCCCTTCTCTCTCTCACCTCCGTCTCTCAACCTTCTCTCTCTTCGCACCTCTCCCTTTTCCCTCCTTTATCTCTCTCTAGCCATCTCGCTTTCTCTTGCCCTCAAATCCCAAACCCTGTGTCTCTCTCGCCCCGTCATTCTCTATCTCTGTCCTATATTTTTCTCTCTCTCTCATCTCCCCGATCTCTCTTGCCCCCTTTCTCTCTCTCGTCGCCTCTCTCTCTCTCTCTTTCTCTCCCTTGTCCCCTCCCTCGCCCCTCTCTCCGTCTCACTCTCTCTCCCGCCCCTTTCTCATTATCTCCTCCCGTGTCTCACTGTCTCCCTCTCTCTCTCTCTCCCCCTTCTCGCTCTCCCCCTCCCTCGGTGTCTCTCTCTTTCCACCTCCCTCTCTTTCCCTCTGACTGAATCTCTCTCCCTCCTGCCTCTCCCTCTCTCTCTCTCTCTGACATTCTCTGTCTCCCTGGTCCTTCCCTCTCCCTCTGACTCAGATACTGAGTGATTGGGGGTGAGGCTGCGTGTAGAGGGTTGGGATGAGATGTGGGAGGTGGGGAAATGGGGTAGAGATAGAATTGTTGGAGGAAGACAGTGATGGCACGAGAGAGAGAGAGGTGGGAGCGGGAAGAGTGGAGGCAGCTGGAGAAACCGGGGTTGGGGGAGCGGGTGTGTGAGAGAGAGGGGAATGAGTGATAGGGTTGAGTAAGAGAGTGTGTGCTGAAAGACCGAGAGAGAGAGAGAATTGAGGAGCAAGAATAGGGGAGAGGTACTGTGGAGGCGAGGCTGCAGTCGGGGGGAAGAGGGAGTTAAACCCAGCTCCTGAGCACAGGGCATGGTGCCCTCCCCTCCCCTTCCCTGAGGACCAGGACATGGGGCTGAGTCTGTCTCTCTCCAGCTCAGCTTCTCCAACACAAAGACACACAACAACATCAGTCACTCTGCTGCTCGGCACGCTTTAATCAACATTTTTATTGTTTACAAAGGGAAGTGATGGATACAGTCAGTGGGATGGAGCCTTTTCTCACTGGCCCCTGAGTTGTGAGAAACATTGAAATGTTTCCTTGTAACGCCCCTGTGGTATAAGGATGGACAAACCAGCGCTACCCTCAGTCTGTTACCAGAGCGACAGGCTGCTCCATCGCTGAAACACTGAACTGAAATGAGAAAATCCCGGATGGATTGATTAATGAGGGAATTTGATTGATGGATGGATTTGGGTGAAGGGATATTTCAGCACATTCTTCAGCTGCTGCCTGAACTTAGTCTGGGTCACGGCATAAATCGCGGTGTTTGTGCAGCAACTGAGGAGCTGAAGCATGAAGCCCAATTCCTGCACGTACTCATGGAAATATACAGAGTAAAACCCAATATCATCCATCCGGTACCATATAGAATATAGCATTAACGTTGACCATAAGAGGATGAAATTGCCTGAGATCACAAACAGTAAAATGATGGATTTTTTTCGGTTTCTCATTTCAGTGTCCGACTGAGCGTCCCCATTGGTGTGAGCGCGGAGTCTCCTGCGTGCTCTGCTGGTCACTAAAATGTGTCTGACGGTGAGAACATTGAGCAGCAGAATCAGGAGAAATGGGACACACGGGGTTAGAATGTGGTGGAGGAACTCAATTGTAACCCAGACACTGGAGAATCGAACAGCGTCTGTTACATCACAAAACCAGGGGCCGTTCGCCATCCGATACTGAGCCTTGAGCATAAAATACCAGGAAATGTTCTTTAAACAGTTCAGCACAGTCACTACTCCCAGAACCACAGCCGCCGTTTTCTCACTGCAATATTTACTTTTCAGCTTCGGGCAACAAATGGCCACAAACCGATCAAAGGTGAAAGAGACGGTGAACCAGACAGAGCAGTCAGTGGCTGCATAAAGCAGGACGGCGTGGATATTACACACGGAGACGGAGTACTCCAGGAAATAAAACTGTTCCCGATAAACAATGGGAATTTGTCTCAGTATCAGGTCGAGGATAATGACCAGGAGATCCGCCGCTGCCATGGCCCCCAGGTAACGTCGGACACATGGAGACAATCCACAATCTTTATAAAGTAGGACGTAGATGGTCACTAGGTTAACTGAAGAAGGAAAACAAACCCATTATCCATCAGCCTGGAGGCAAAGGGACCCGTTTGATCGGTGACCCAGTGAGATTTTCAAATGTGTCCCTGTATTCAGGGATTTATTAAAATAATTGGAGCTGGAATAACAAATGGGAAGGTCGGAATTACTGACAAAAATGTGACATAAACCACAAGAAACCCTCCCTCCCCAAACACACAGAGACACATCCACAAGGACAGATGGTTTCTAGAACATTCCCACACACTCGATCAGTCGAGAGCAAACACAGGTCACTCCTTCCCAGTTCCTAATACGGAGGGTGGAAACGTTGCTGTCCTGAAGGATTCTCTCCCAGTTTCCTGAAGACAAACGGAGTTTGGGAATTTCTGTATTTTGCTCTAAATTGTGGTTGATCCTGCGTCGTGAAGAAATGTAAACGCAGGGAAAACGTATTCACCCCTTTAACTGCCTGAGGGGCCTTCGGAACAGTGTCTCCTTCTCCCTAGAACGCGATCTCTTCCCTCGGGATCTTATCGTTTGTTCAATTCACTGACGTCCGGCCATTCACAAACAATGTCAGGGATAGAACGTTCCAGGGAATGTCAGTTATAGAATGTCAGGGACAGAACGTTCCGGGGAATGACAGTTATAGAATGTCGGGGACAGAACGCTCCGGGGAACGGCAGTTATAGAATGTTGGGGACGGAACGTTCCAGGGAATCACAGTTATAGAATGTTGGGGAAAGAATGTTACGGGTAACCCCTTGACCTGTCCATGACCTTTCCCCCCTCCCCACCCCACCAACATGATGTCCTGTGCCTGGACACACTGTAACATTAATGGGGTGTGAGACGGAGGGTCCAATCACAGGAATGGGAACTGAAGGCATTGCCAGATCAGCTGAAATGGTGAGATATACCACATTCTCAATCCACCTCACAGAACTAGCCCAGACCCCATAAACCCAGAGGAGGTATCTGTTCACCATGGAACACTCTGTAGACCCAGCCAATCTACCGCCCAGTACAACCCAGCATTCTGTACAGATTCATCCATTACACTGGACAATACAACCCAGCGATCTGTCCGGAGTGGAACACTGCACCAATCAGTTCAGGGCATTGATCTATAACCCCGGACTAGATATCTGTGCAACACCGAGAGCTGTGCAGACCACAGCAGGGCACTAATGTGTAAATTGAAACAAATATCCATCCAGCATGGGGAGCTGCACAGACCACATCATTGCATTATCTGTAAACCTCAACCAGATAGTCTGACCAGCACAGGGACCTGTGCAGTGATCACCCGTGAATTAATCTGTAAACCTGGAGCAGTTACCCTGCCAGCATGTAGGACTTTGTACCCCACCCCAGTACATTGATCTGAAACCAGGAGCAGTTACCCTCCCAGCATGTAGAGCTGTGTACCCCACCCCAGTGCATTAATCTGTAACCCAGAAGCAGTTACCCTCCCAGCATGTAGGTCTGTGTACCCCACCTCAGCGCATTGATCTGTAACACTGTGTTAGATCCCTGCCCTGTGTGGGGAAACTTGCAGCCCATGCTGGAAGTGACAGGATGTGCAGCTCCCATCCTTTTACAGCTCCATATCTCCATTGTGCCATGACAAGGGGGAGCTGTGGGTGTGAACATCACTGCCAGAGAGAGATGGCGGGGAAATCAGTTTAAATATCACCACATGGGAGGGGTTTGGGGTAGACTGAGAGACAGTATCATGGAAGGATGTGTTCCCAGGTTTCAGAATGCTGAAATGTAGACACTTCGATAACATCCTGTAACATGAACCTGTCTACCCAGGAAAGATGGCAAAAAGGGATATTGGTGTGAGGTCAGATGATGGAGAGTTTTGGATAAACATTTATTCTACAGCTTTGTAAATGGAGTCCTTCATGGCTGGAGGTACACAACATCACCCAGATGCCCCTGGATATTCCGTGATCCCTGGCACTGGTGCCATCTTTAAAAGGCCAATAGGCTTTCTCAGATTAGAGCTGCTCTGCATAGTTTACCCAGAGCATGGCAGATAAGGGACAATTACACCATGGTTTGTCGACAGGGGCACGGAGGGCCTGGTGGATGGGCTAGTACAGAGGGGGCCCATTCTCTTCCCAAAGGGGGCCACATCACCAGACCCACCGAACATGGTCTGAGCTCCCCACCCAGCTCAGTGCAGTATCTGTGGTCTGACGAAATGTCCAGCAATAAAGGAGAAGCATCAATAACCTTCCCCACTCTGTCGAGATAAGGGTCACTGTATTCTGTCTGCTGCCTCACACTCACTGTATATCTGTTATAGCACCGACCCCCGAACAAGGCACATGGTCCACCACTCTCACTGTCGCATGCTGCACCTTCTCTATCTCTCTCTGTCTCTCTGTCTCTCTCTCTCTGTCTCCCCTCCTCCCTCCAATTCACCCCACACTAGTAACACTGCATGGATACAACACTGTGGACTGACTCCCTCCGGACCCCTCACCATGACCCCCTCCCCATCTACACTAACACTAACAGCAGGACCACCCACTCCCACCCTCACTCCCTCCCTCCATTTGTCCTATTCCAGGAGAAACAGCCTGGAATAGGACAGGGAGGGCCTATCCGGGTGGTGGAGTGCCCGATATCCGTTCCCTCCCTCCCTCCCCCCGCCATGTGGGGAGGACCCTGGTAGGAGCCGGAGAGGACGGGGACCCCTCCTGTGGAGATTCTGAAACATCCACGGCCCACCGACCGCGTAAGGAGCAATGTTCAGTGAAGGGCAATTCTCACTTTAAACCCACTGGCAGTTCCGTTTCCCCCCGGCACAACTTAGAAGACGTGGCCCTGATGCCATTTCCCTTTTGCCTCGAGCTGGTACAAATGGAATCCCCACGGTCTCGGTGGGCAGGAGGGTGGGCTCACAACACATCGTCACCAACACCTCCCAGGAAGGGAGCACTGAGACTCCCTCCTACGCCTCCCCCTGTAAACAGCTCAGATACTGAAACTAATCTGTGAGAGTTACTGCTCTCCCCACTTGTCCTGACATCTTCAACAATCTGTGCTCATATACACCCAGCGCACTCTGCTCCTGCATCCCTTTTATAATGGCACAGCCTGTTTTAAACTGTCTTTCACTGTCTTTCCTACCAAAGTGTATCACCTCAAACTGCTCCGCATTGATCCCCATCTGCCATAAACCCGAACACTACATAAACGTGTGATTGTCCTGTTCGAGTTCCACACTCTCCTCCATAGACTTTACAATTCTTCCAGGTTTCGTCTTATCTACAAACATTGAGATTGTCATAGCGTCACAGTCCCCGTGAAACAACTGAAATCCTGCCACACTCACGAGTGTGAGCCAGTGAAATACTGCTAGATTCTCAATACTGCTATGTTTCATTTAAATTACCAATAAGCTTCACGCCGTGTCCTCACCATCCCCGTGTGTGAATCTCTGCGTGGGGCAGGTATGCCAGTCTCTGTGGTGCTTAAAGTGATGCAATGCCACCCTCTGCTGGCCTCCACACGCCACTGCACAGGCATTGGCAGAGGGTGAAAACCAACAGGGATTCATTCAGAGATGGGGAGGGAGAGGGCAGGTGCTCACAGCACCATCCAAACTGATATCTTATCCATGGACTGATCTAAATGTCCTTTAAACGTTGTAACGGTCCCTGCTTTCATCACTTCCTCTGGAAGTTAATTCCACACACAAGCCAGATTCTGTCCAACATAATTACCTCTCATGACTTTCATAAATCTTTTTCCTCGTGCATATTAAAATATCCCTCAGTTTTGAATCCCCAACTCTAGGGAAAAGACATCATCCCTTCAGCTTATCTGTACCCCTCATGATTTTATAATCCTCCGTAAAGTTACCCCTTAATCTCATCCTCTCCGGTGAAAAAAGTCCCAGCGTACCCAGCCTCTCCTTGTAGCTCACTCCCTCCATTCCCAACAACATCCAGGATAATCTGTTCTCAACCCTCTCCACCTTAATAATATCAAGGTCAATAATATCAAAGTGAATAGTCAAGGTGTTTTCTAAGTTTAGTGGAGACCAAAACTAGAGGACATAGGCTAAAGGTGAGAGGGGAAATATTTAAGTGACCTAAGGGGTAGCTTTGTCACCCAGAGGGTGGTGTGACTATGGAATGAGTGGGCAGGATAACCAGACTGGACAAAGTATTCCAGAAGAGGTCTCACCAATGTCCTCTACATCCTCAACATGCCGTCCCAATTCCGAAACAGATAATAGGAATTATAGATGTTCATTGTTAATTTGGATAACACAGCACATACACTCAACATCCTACAGTTGAGACAAATATCTTGCATTTGTTTAACAATACAAAGTGTTTTGTGTAGTTCAGTAATGGAAACCTGATTGTAATAAATCCACACCGAGCTGAAAGTGTGCACTAAAATATGACCCAAGGCTGGGTATGGTAGTGTAGTGGGTAGTGTCCCGGCCTCTGAGCCAGACCTCAGGATTTGATTCCAATTCCTGAACTTGTGTGGTAGTGCTCCTAGCTCAGGAATAGAAGGCGTGGATTCAAGTCCTGCCTGTTGCAGAAGTATGTCCCAGCATGTCAGAACAGGCTGATGACCAAACACACTGGAGAATACTGTTACAGCTTTATGGGTATTGCTGAGTGATGCTAGTGTCCCTACCTCTGGGCAGAAAGGTCCAGGCGTAAAGCCCACAGAAGTGTCTCAGGTAACATCTGAACAAACTTATTAAAATGGATTTAGAATTGTGACTTGATGGAGAAGGAAGAGGTGCCAGTCTGGCACTTCAGAATGTAGGCCCAGAATGACTGAAAGTACAGTTATTCATGTTGATTGTAGTCACATTTCGCAGCAGTAGCGGTGTATAAAATCAGAATGGTCACGGGTAGGGTGAGTAGTCAGGGGTTTTTCACCAGGTTAGGGGCGTCCAAAACTAGAGGGCATTGGTGGAAAGTGAGAGGGGAAAGGCTTTGATGAGGCCTAAAGGATACCTTTTCACACAGAGGATGGTGAGCGTATGGAATGAGCTGCCAGAGGAAGAGGTGGAGGCTGGTACAACTACAGCATGTAAAGGGCATCTGGCTACTGACAGACCTGCCGATCTTTTCCAGCAATATCTGTATTTGTTACAAAATGCATGCATTTTAACACAGGTATTCTGGATAAATTAAATATTTTATTTTTTAATGACGCAGCGCCATGTGAACACATTTCCAATCGGCCGAGACCATTTTGTGCTAAGAGTATGGCTCTGTGTATGGCAATGAAGCACATACATGGAACAGAGAATGTGATGGAGACATAGTTTTGAAATGTACAAGGAGACCTCACATGGTCCAGTTTGGGAGAGAATGATATTATTATGTGATTCAACTCAGAGAGGGAGAAAATGTAATCTGCCCGAGAAGGAATGGCCTATTGCACTCTCTGTCCTTCATTGTCCCTCAACACAGCAATGTGTGCGAGCTAAAACAAACTCCACATTCATCGTTACCATTTTTATTTTTATAGAATCCCTGCAGTGTTGAAACAGGCCCTTCGGCCCAACAAGTCCATACCAACCTTCCTAACCCGTTCCCCTATATTTACCCCTGACGAATGCAGCTAACCTAGGAATCCCTGAACACTACAGACAATTTCGCATGACCAATCCACCAAACGTACACAGTGGGTGATCCACTGGTAGGAAACTGGATCACCCATTAGAAGCCCACACAGACAAGGGGAGAATGTGCAACCTCCCCACAGACAGTCACCCAAGGCTGGAATCGACCCCAAGTCCCTGATGCTGTGAGGCAGCAGTGCTAACCACCGTGCTACCCTTTGGGTGCTCCCTGACCAGAATTCATTGAAATCCACTCACTGCCTAAAGCAAAGGGAATTCAGCCAAATCCAACTCTCCCAGGATGAAATCCCATTGCTAGCAGCTGTGTGAGTACAATATCTTCAGAAGCAGAATTACGTTTTGGACAAACTCAATTTTTACTTTTGTCATGAGTTCCAATAAATATCTGGACAAAGTTGTTTCAAGTTAAAAGTGCAGAAATTTTGTTAAACTCTGTGTGTGTGTGTGTGTGTGTGTGTATGTGTATGTATGTGTTTGTGTGTGCGTATGTGTTTGTGTGTGTGCATTTGTGTGTGTGTGTGTGTGTGTGTGTGTCTGTGTGTGTGTTTAGAAAGGGAAATCATCGAGTCCACTCTGCCATTTAATCATGGCTGATGGGCATTTCAACTCCACTTACCCGCATTCTCCCCATAGCCCTTAATTCCTTGTGACATCAAGAATTTATCAATCTCTGCCTTGAAGACATTTAGCGTCCCAGCCTCCACTGCACTCTGCGCCAATGAATTCCACAGGCCCACCACTCTCTGGCTGAATAAATATCTCCGCATTTCTGTTCTGAATTGACGCCCTCTAATTCTAAGGCTGTGCCCACGGGTCCTAGTCTCCTCGCCCAACGGAAACAATTTCTTGGCATCCATTCTCTCCAAGCCATTGATTATATATTTGCAATACCCAAACAGATTGCCATTCATCATTCCATCATAGGTTGAGTAACATTGCTCTGGATCATGAACGTGCTATTTCAGCTGATGAAAGAAACTAGCCTGACTTGTTCTTAAAACTGACCCTGACACAGTCTGAGTCCGATATCATCGGCCATATCACCGACCTGGTCACATTTAACATTTGTTGTGAGCAGTGGAGGAATGGGGCTAGAAAAGGAAACAGTGACCTCAAAAAGCCATGGAACTATAGACGGGTGAGCCTGTCAGTGGTGGGTAAGTTGTTAGAGGTGATTCTGAGGGATAGCATTTACATACATTTGGGAAGGCAAGGGCTGATCGGAGGAGACAATTAGCTTTCTGCATGGGAAATCATGTCTCATTAATTTGGTTAAGTTTTTTGAAGAGGTGACAAAGAAGATTGATGAAGACAGTATGGTAGGCATTGTCTATATGGACTTCAGCAAGGTGTTCATTTAAAGAACAAAGAGCAAAGAAAATTTACAGCCCAGGAACAGGCCCTTCGCCCTCCAAGCCTGAGACGATCCAAATGTACTGTCTAAATCTGTCGGTCAATTGCTAAGCATCTGCATCCCTCTGCTCTCCATCTACTCATGCATCTGTCCAGACGCATCTTAAATGAATCGACCGTGCCTGCCTCTACCCCCTCTGCGAGCAACGCGTTCCAAACGCCCACCACCCTCTGTGTGAAGTACTTACCACGTGTATCCCCCTTAAATATTCCACCTCTCACTTTGAAAACACGACCTCTCGTTACGGAATCCTTCAACCTGGGAAAAAGCTTGTCTCTATCCACCCTGAATATACCCTTCTCCTTTTTTTCTACTGAAAATAAAGCTAACCTACTCAGCCCCTATTTATGGCTAGTATTTCATTCTGATTGGTTGGCAGATTAGTAAGTTGCAGTCACATGAGACACAGAGGAAGCTGGTCACAACTGGCTTGAAGGAAGAGGGATATTTTTCAGACTGGAGGCTTGTGAGCAGCAGTGTGCTGTAAGAATCAGTATTGAGTTCACTGCATTTCATCATTTATGTAAAGGAAATGGATGTGAATATTGAGGCCATTGTTACTAAGTTTACAGATGACCTCAAAAAGGTGGTGCAGTAGATTATCTCAGAGTACAACAAGACCACATTTAGATGAGACAAAGGGGCAAGGAATGACAGATTAAGTTTAATTTAGATAAATACGAGGTTTTGCATTTTGTGAACGCAAACCAGGGCAGGAATTATACAATTGATGGTATGGTCCTGGGGCGGGTTTTGAAACAAAGGGACATAGTACTGCAGGTACATTGTTTCTTGAAAGTGGAGTGGCAGGGAGACAATGTGGGACAGAACACATTTGGTACATTTGCCTAAATCAGTCAGAGCATTGAGTATAGGGGTTGTGGCGGCATATTGCATCTGTACAGGATGTTGGTGAAACCTCTTTAAGAATACTGCGTACAACTTGGTTTTCTGCAGAAATGACTGACACACAGATGTTCCAGGACTGGGAGTTTGAGCTTCAAGGAGAGGTTGATTAGGTTGAGGTGCTTTCTCCTGGAGTGTCAGAGGCTGAAGGGTGACATTATAGAGGTTTATAAAACCATCAGGGGCATGGATATTCTGAACAGCCATGTTCTGCTCCCCAGGGTAGGGAAGTCCAGAACAAGAGGGCATAGGTTGAAGGGAAGAGGGCGAATGATTTAGAAGGGACCTGCAGGTAAATGCTTCACACAGAGAGTGGTGTGTGTACAGAAAGTGCGGTCAGAAGAAGTTCTGAAGGCGGTTACAATCGCACTTTTAAAAAAGTATCTGAAAGGGGAGGGATATTGGCCAAATGCTGGCAAATGGGATTAGATCAGATTTGATGTCTGATTGGAGTGAACACATCGGACTAATGGGTCTGTTTCCGTTCTGCATGACTCTCTGGTTCTATAAGAGGGATGACAAAAAAATTCTGAAATGACCTTTCAAGTGGGAATTCTCTTCACTGGAAGTTTATCCTGCCTCTATGTTAACATTGATTGAAAGCTGCATTAGTTAAGTATTTGATAGAGAAGTGAGTCATGGATAATGGGATGGAGACAGGAAAGTGGAGCTGAGACCCTCACAATCTTAGTGCCTGGTGGAGAAGGCTCAAAGTGTTTAATGACCCACTCCTGCTCCTCAGTCCCATGTTTCTGTGTTCCATTCAGTCTCTCATACCTACTAGATAGGGACAGTTAGAGGCCACTTACTCCTATAATCTGGTGCACAGAAACCGAGGAGACCATTCAGCCTCTCAAGACTCTCCCACACGCTTTGAGGTGATTTGGGAAATGTAATTGGAAACTCCAGGCACAGGTATGATGGAGGCCCCTCATCTCTCTTCACAGAGCTTCCCCTCTCTGAAACTTGTGCTTCATTTGTTGGTCATGTTGTCGACCCAGATTCACTGTGAACACAGCCCCCACACCTCAACCAGAGTTGGCTCACAAAATCATCTGTTCTTCCTGACTGCAATATTCAGTAATTGCTCATTCATGAAAATAACACCCACTAACTTTCCAATAACAGAATGGGAGAACATCAGAAACAGGGATAGGTCGTTCACTCCCCAAGCCTGCCTTGTCCTTCACTCAGATCATGACTGATCTGCTCTTGGTCTCAAATCCTCTTTCAAACCCAATTCTTCATAACCCTCACCTCTCTGTCAGGTCAATATCCATCTACCTCTTCTTCAAATGCTTTCAGTCATCCAGCTCCCCAACACTCTTGAGAAGAGAAATCCTGACATTCCATCCCACCTGTTTGAAGAAAACACTTGCTGCTCCTATATCATGGCTTGGTGATATGAACAAAAGAGCTTGAGACAAGGGTTCAGGTAAAAATGACTGGCCCTGATATCAAGGCAGTGGTTGCCTTCTTTGATATCAAACAGCTTAACTAAACTGGACTTAATGGGAATCAGAGTAAACTGTCCAGTATTTGGATTCAAACATGGCACGGTCATCATCTCAGTCCTGGGTCTCCTCTGTGGGAGGTCCTTAGGGTAGCTTCCTCTTCACAAACAGCTTCAGCTGCTTCATCAATGTCTCCCCGCCCCCATCCTCCCCACCATAAGATCCGAAGTGGGGATGGTCACCGAAGATGCCACAATGTTCAGAACATTTTGTTTCCCCCTCAGCTCCTGAACTGGTCTGTGTCCATGAGCAGCAAGAAAATAAATCCTGATGGTTTATGGTTGCCATGAGTGAAATTAGGCTTCATTCCAATTTTTGATATTGGAATTTAAATTTAATCATCGGCTATGGTCGGATTTCAGACAATGCTTTTAGATTCATAACCTGTGCCTCTGAATTACACTGTCAGTGACATTATTACTCTGTTTAAGAGTCCCTGTTATTAAGTTACTGTAGAGACAAGAACAAGTTTGTGATCAAAGTATTTGTAATTGGAAGAGAGGTCAGAAGAGAACTGGATCCATATAATCTGTTGTTAACGAAGCGATAGATTATGGCGATGTCAGCAACAGAACTCAGGCAGAGTTGGAGATTGGAGATATTATGTAGGTGGGTGTCGGTAGGTTTGATCACAGAGAGAATATGGAGACATAAAACAGTTCACGGTGGAAAGGAG